>NC_142009.1:288895599-289195599 GCF_049901735.1 Notechis scutatus
CATTAAAGAAGGCGTTATAAAAATTGATAAGTCCAAGGAACGCCTGTAGATCTGCCTTGTTCCTTGGAGTGGGGGCCTTCTTAATTGCCTTTAATTTGTCCTCAGTGGGATGGATTCCTTGACTGTCCAGGAGGTATCCCAAAACTCCACCCTTTCGGTACATAACTGGCATTTATTTTTTTAACTTTGAGGCCTGCATTTTGGAACCTTTGTAAAACTATGCGGAGTCGCTTTTTCTAGGATGTCTCTGTTCGGGCGGCGATGAGCACATCGTCGAAATACAGTGCACGACCCCTCTTATTCCTTGTAACAGCCTTTCCATTAAGCTCTGAAAAATTCCTGGAGCGACGCTCACCCCAAACTGGAGCGGTTGCATTTAAATGCGCCCTATGCGTGATGATAGTTTGCGCCTCCGCGGTGGCCGGATCTACAGGCAATTGTTGATATGCCTGTGCTAGGTCTAGTTTAGCGAAAACTTTCCCGCCACCCAGGGAATGGAGCAGGTGTTGTACTACCGGCACTGGATACGCACTTTGCTGAAGTGCGTGGTTTAGGGTGGCCCGGTAGTCTCCGCAAATTCTCAGTGACCCATCAGGCTTGATAGGTGTCACTATTGGGGTTTCCCATCGGGCGTGGTCGGTGGGTTCCAGCACGCCCTGTTCTATCAGCTTATCGAGTTGTTCATCGATTTTAGGTTTCAGGGCGAAACGGCACCTGACGCGGCTTAAGGCGGATGGGTGCTACCTCGGGGTTCAAGTTAAATGAGATCGGGGTCCCCTTGTACTTGCCTAGTCCGTTCGCGAAAACGTCTTGGAATTCTTGCAGGAGGGCTTCCTCCCAATCGTTGCTCTTGGCACGGTGGACTCTGGCTACAGTGATTCCAAGCAGTCTGAACCATTGAAGGCCTAAAAGACTAGGCCGGTCATGGTCCACGACAGTCAGTGGCAGTGCGACAGTGCGGTCCTTGAAAGAGACCTGGAATCGGCGGGACCCGACAACGGGAATTCGGTTACCCTGGTAATCTTTGAGGATAACCCTTTGAGGGTTTAGGTCTTGGCGGCGAATCGTCGGGATGAGCTGTTGAAGCGTCTTCCAGGACACCATCGAGAGGGATTATCCTGAGTCCACCTCCATTACACAAGGTTTGTTTTCGATAGCGACCTCTACTCGGATTTTCCCGGCATCAAGGGATGTAACGTGGCCTATGGTAATTGTTTGGTGGGTCTCTTCCGCCTGGTTTCTTCACGCCTGGTGGAAGTGGTGGACGGTTTGTTTCTGTAGGAGTGGCTTCCCCATTGGTGATTCAGTTTGTTTCGGGGTGTGCCGAAGAATTCTGAAGACTGGCATTCGGCCTGTCGGGGTGACCTTTGCGATGTGACCTCTTTTCCCACAAACGCGGCAGAGTGCGTCGAGGAATTTGCAGCTGGATCGGGGTGATTCGCCCCACATCCTGCGCAAGGTCGAGATGAGGGTTGTGTGAACTGGTCTCGTTCCGTTCGGAGTCGGTTGACCTCTTCCTCATCGCTTTCTGATGGGGATTCTAGGTCTTCGTGGTGAGTTGATACCGGGTGTCTCTCTGAGCGGCGAGGTATCTTTGGCGAGTTGACGTAGCGGTGCATTGGTGCGGTGCATTCGGGCTGCCGACTTTTTGGTCGCCTCCGCTGCAGTGGCTTCTTTGAGGGCATCGGTGAGGCTGATGTCCCCCTTAGCCATAATTTTGCTCTGGATCGTGCCGTCTTCTAGGCCTAGAACCAGGCGGTCTCGGAGGGCTTCTTCTAAATCAGAGAATCCGCAGAGGCCTCCAAGGTTGCGGAGGTCTGCGATGTAGTTGGCAAGGCTTTCACCTTTCCGTTGGTCCCTCTGGTAATATTCATGTCTTCTGACTAAGGTTGGCATGGTGGGCGTGTAGTGGGCCCGTAGTAAAGGCTTGAGGACATCCCAGTCCATCTCTTTTACTTCAGCTGGCTTGGCAAGTGATTTTGCCATTTTAAACACGGTAGGCCCGCAGTGAGTTAGAAATATAGCTCTTTTTTTGCCGGTTGTTGCATCTTTCAAATTGTTGGTCTCCAGAAACATCTGGAACCTATCCATGTACGACTCCCAGTCTTCGGTTTCTGGGTTGAATGGAGCGGGTGGTACGGCACCGCTGGTCATGTTGCCGTTGATGGTGCGTGTTCGACCACGTGCTCTGTTGGTTGCTCTGTAACTCAGTCAGCTCTTCGGTCTCCGGATCCCACCTTCGTCGCCAGTGTTACGTTTGGAGAGTAATGGAGACCAGACATCTGACCAGTGACTTCAACTCTTTATTAACAGTAACTAGAACAGAACAGAGCAAGCTATGGGCAGCAGTAGCCCCTTTTATAGGGTTGGCTGCTACCCTATTAACCAATACTAAGTGCATCAAGTTCAAACTAATAACCAATAAGAAGTGTCCTAAGCTTGTCCAATCAGAGGCTTGTTATGAACCAATCCTTGTTCGTTGTTTAAGGACCAATCAAATGTGCAGGCTTCCAAAACCTGCTTTGCATTTAGGATTAGTAATTTTTATTCATTCACAACAGTGAGAATCTTATGATGTTCTAAAAGTCTATTATAAAATTAGCTGTGGTGGGTAACCTGTAATCCATAAATCTATGCCATCCTAAATTCAATAAGGGGAATCCTGATCTCCAGTTCCACTGGCTGCAAACATTGAGTGAATGAGTGTTTTCCCACCAAGGAAGAAGTTCATCTACATTACAGTGAAAGTACTACCTCTGTGGAAGGACTCCAAACACTTTCTGAAAATTCCATAGGTATAACTCTATCCCTGGAAATGTTTGAAGATAGGCCCATGAAGGGAGCATTATGGAAGAAGCCTTGAATTATGCGGAGATGGTATAGATCTTTCTGTCCCATGCAAACTAAAAGGAAAATAAATCAAATTAAAAAAACTAATAAAGATCAGAAGTGAGACTATTGTATTTCCATCACCAACTGTTCTGGCTGGTGAGTTTCAGCAGAACTTTCAAAAGATGTAAAACAAGTGGTGTTCTACTTCACTTTCACCTTCCCATTTAATAATTTTCCCATATATACTCTACTAGATTGCTCAGTTCCTCTTCAAACTTCCAGAATATATATTTTTTCTGTCATGGACTAGAAATCGTAACATGCATATGTGGAGAACTTTTTCTCCCTTAGCTGAATCTCTTGTTTATGTTGTGAGTATTACTGTTCAGTCAAGACATTCATTGATAAAGTATTTCAATTAACTATAAAGACTTACACAGCTAATCAGTTACAACTGACGTACATTTGGGCTAAATACCTATAATTACAGTTGTTTCACACCTGAGCCCGTTATTGATGTTGTATAACAAGCAGGCCTGATTGCTGACATCAGCCCACTTAATGTGCCTGCATTTATGTCATAATCAGATAAAATCAAATATAGAGTTAATAGTAAAACTTCTAACATGCAAGGCAAAATCCACTGCAAATATCTCTCCTACAAGGCTCATTGAAATACTAGAGGAAAAGTTCAAAGTTAGTAATGCAGGAAAAGTTGTGCATATCCAAATGTTTCAGTGTTTATGTTTTCCATTCAATATTACAGGCAAAAGAATAGCATCCAAGAGTCTAGGAGTCTTGTCCAATTTTTATTCAAAACCACCTCTTTTTCCATTTTAATTAGCTCCTGTGTAGCATCAACAATGCAATTACAGTCTCAGACTCTTGGATTTACAGTACAGTAGTAAGGAATAATTCTAAATAGAATAAAGTTTGGTTCACTGATTAGATTTATACCCCATCTTTTCTTCAGTAGTTCAAGCTAGTATGCATAGGCATTCTTCTTTTCTTCCCCTAAAAAAGAAACTTGAGGAGTAAGTTGCTTGGAAAGTAAGTGACTAGTCCAAAGTTATCCAGTGAGTTTTTTTGCTGAGGGTAGACTAGAACCTGAAACTTTGACTCTATAACACATTGTTAAAGGACACATAATACCTGCTGGCTGGTGGTGTCCTTTAGCTTCAACCAGTTTAAATCTTATAATTGTAATTGATATTTGAATGGGGTCGGGAAGACCTTCCTTCTAGTCTTCCCACTGCTCCAGTTGTCCGTTTCTTGAAAGAATACATTCAGTTTGTGCTTTAGTGCAGCAGGATATTTTGACTTGAAAAAGATCCATAGGCCAGATATTTCCTTTGTGAATCTCATAACCACAATGCAGCCCCCCTCATTTAAGGCACTAGAAGTTAGATGCTTGTGGATTAGTCTGTGTATCCTACATTTCTATAATTGTGTGCAATCTTATTCCAAATTCATTTTCTCTAAATATGTAAGGAAATAACTTAATGGAAGCCTTATTCATACGAACTTGGTATAAAATGTTTCTATTCACTGTCAAATGCAGCTTATTTAACAAAAGCTATTCTGGTGTTAATGTACCAGGGCCTTGGAAAGGGATTTTTAATTCCAGCCTTAATTATGTTATTCCATTTTTCTTTCTGTTCTTTCACTTCCCAACTATACAGGGGTGCCCTTTAATTCTTCTTGCCAACCATTAGCAATGAAATATGTTTAATGCAGTTGTACCTTTTGTATTCCCAACTTTTACCATTTATAACAATGGTGACATTCATTGTACTGTTTAATTAAATTTAATATCCAGTGAAGGAGACAGATACATCACTGTAATTAACAGGGATTTTATTTACTATGTGAACATTCAATAAACTTAATTAAGGTTTATTTATTTTAATAAATCCTTGTGAGACTGGTCCTGTTGTGATACATGCAATTTGATCTTTATATTGATTTTTATACTTGGAATCATTCAGCTGAAGTTAATAATATAGCAGAATTTGATAGTACTAAGTGGAAGTAGATTTGGTGTGTGTGTGTACATAACTGCATGCAAAGTTGCTGGGAACATTAATCAAGCTACTAAGTACATTAATTCATTGAACCACTAATTACACATTTAAATAAAGACCGTTATATAACTCAGGAAACACATTATTCTATAAATCCCTTCTGCAGTTTAACAACAGGATGAAGGAGAAGGGTATGGCTGATCAATTCCATTGTAATATGAAAAGGCTCTGTTATTTAATTAGAACCATCCTTTATTGCAGCCTTTTTCCAACAATTAGATGTTTTAGGATTATGGCTCTAAAAATTCCAAGTCCATATAGCTAATACATCCTTAGGGAATTCTGGGACAAATGGTCCCAGACACATTTGGGAAGCCAATAGCTAGAATCCTTGTTTTAGAGAATCATTATCATTACATTAACTATCACTAGAGCTTTCATAAGTAGATATTTCATCTCTGAAAAAATTATTTTATTAAGGTGACTTTTTCCACCTTAATAAAGGTGAGTAAGCCCCTAGTCCAACTTCTGAAAGCAGTTTAACACTGATCTGCTGTTTCTTAATATGGAATGGATGTATGGACAGACTGATAGATTCATTGTCATCAAGTTTTTATCCATACTTAACAACCACGTAGATAGATGTTCTCCATGATGATTGATCCCTCAATTCTTCCAATGGTGAACTATAACTGAGTCCATCCATTTTGCTGGTGAGCTGTCCTCTTACTCTCTTTTCTTCTTCTTCCACCTTTCCCAGCATTAGAGAAGCTAGGATTTGTATAATATGTCCAAAGTAGGATACCTTAAGCGTGGTCATTTAGGCCTTAAGGGAGAACTCTATGTTGATTAGTTCAATGATTTATTTGTTTTCTTGGCTATCCGTGGTATTCTCAGGAGTTTTCCCCAACATCACATTTTAAAGGTTTTGCCATTTGTGTACTGAAAATCCAACCCCATTGGATTTTACAATCTAGAACTTTCTTGAACACCCCACTTCACAGTAATCAATCAATCTTGCTCCCTGCAAGGAAAGCAAATTCAGGAATAAGGTTTTTAGCTGTTATGAATAACGAGAAGAGATATTTCTCTTACAATAAACTGATTTGCAAAGATGTTCTATCAGACTGGAATAAGTGCTTTAAGCTAGTTTAAGTAATTTACAGCATATTTTGCTTTAAGGGCCCTAGGTTATTAGTTAGTTTATACATTACTGTTGTGCCATATGGCCAGGGAAAGAAAAAATGCAATCAACCAATCAATAAAGTGATTTATATAATCTTCCCCTCATCTTTGCAAATGTAATGTTTGCAACAACTTCAGAAATTAAGGTAATCTGAGCAATAGCAATTGGTTCAAGGTCAGTCAGTGACATCATATTGTAGGTATCACTTATTGACTATTCTTTCTCTTGTTTTCTCTCTCTCTCTCTCCTTTTTAAGTAAATAACTGTTGACCTAATAGTATGAAATACTCATTGAGATTTACCCAAGCATGGATATTCTGTCTTGAACTACTTGAGCTACTACAATTTAAAATGAGGGGGCATTGTTAAAAATCTTGCTCCAGATTTTTTGCTGTTGTTGCTAGGTAATTAACACAGTGATGCAGTATGCTTTTCTCCAAGAGATTAAGCGTTGGTTTCATGAAATGTCATCCATTGATTATAGATTACATTAAAAGATGAATAGAGAAAAACATTGGATGTATAAAGCAATGACAGAAAATTATGCTTCTAGAATCAGAAGCCACCTACTTCTACATTCTAGTTGCTGAAAACAACAGCAGGAATGGCCTGTTTGCTCATTCCTGCCATCTTGTTGACCACTATAGAGGAGAATACAGATTTTAAAAAATCTTTGATTTGCTCCAACTGAGATCTTACATCCTGAAGATCTTAAAATTTACTTTTAAGACCTGTTTAGAATAGACCTAGTGAATTAAAGGAAACTAAGTTAGTCCTAAACTATAGACCCAATAAGATCAAGGAAATAAAATGACTTCTATCCTGTCCCAACGATATCAGAAATACTAATCTAAGTATGAATCAAATCAAATATTTAAATCAAATATCTGAATATTTTCCTGAGGGAAAGAATTGAAAGGCTTTCTGTATTTTTTATCAGTATACAGCATTTATAAAGAACCTCTTCATCGACTGCTGGTCTAATCAATATAAAAAGGTGGGAAAATTAAAATGAAGGTTAATAATGAGTGGACTATAGCTATATGATAATAATCAGAGGACTATAATGGGGGAAAAATCATAGTTTGCATTTGCAACTTAATATTTACAGTAGGTCTATCAGAAATATTGAACTGACTTTTTTCCATGTTTTTTTTATTTTATAATTGCATAAGTTGACTTACTTTTTGTGATGACCCAGGGCGTGGCACAAAGGCAATGCAGTCAAATAACCAAGAAGAGTCCCTTTAGTACCTCCAACTTTGCCCCCAATGTCCAGGTTACCTTCGGCTGGAGAAAAAACCTCTCCCAAGAACAGTCTTTAAGTGGAGGAAATTCAGTCCAAAAACAGAGTAAATACAAACTGAAAATAAAAATCCACACAAACCACCCTGCAGTAATTAACTTGACTTGAAAGCCCAGCAAAACACACACAGTTGGGAAGATGCCAGAAACCCAGATAAGCCTCTACGATACCAGATAATTCACAATTTGCTCCTAACAGCTTGCTGTGCACAGATTCCCTTTTTAAACACTCTGTTCCCAGCTGCAGCTAATAAAGGAAATCAGGGACCTTTCCCCCCTCGTAAGCCACGCAACTCACATTGCTCCCTTCTCCATTCCTCCCTGCATGCCCTAGGATGAAGAGGGGGTGGGCCTGGGTCTTCCTCTGAATTCCCTCTCCCTTGCTCTACCTCTCCCTTGCTCTACCTCTCCCCTGCTCTGCCCAGACGGACTTTGCCCTTCCCCAGTTTCTTCCACAGCCAACGGAGCCACACTCCCACTCCCTATCAGCCTCCCCCTCTGAATCAGATTCCAATAGGGGCATGACACTTTTGTTTCATGTTATAGACCGATAAACCTGATTCAGTTCAAAGAACTAAAATTATTTTTAGAACTATTGTACATTTCCATTTTCACATTTTTCTGAATCTGGTGACATTCCAGTTGTTTTGGGATTGCACCAAAGTGCCTTGTTGTACTACCTTTGCTTTCTGTTGCCACTGTTGTCTATTTCTATTTGCAGATTTGCTATCTTTTTTCCAGTTCCTATTATTATTATTATTTTAAATTTAGTGAATTCCAGTGGACCCTTGGCAGCATACAGAATTAGTTTGTGATTGAATATCAAAAGTAATATTTATGGGGAATAGATACAAATTGTGCATATATAGGTTGTATGAATTTTCTATGTCTAATGCAAAGTGCTGGAACATATAATTGATAAAAACTGAGCATGCCTTAAAAAGCCTTAAATATTGCCCAAAGGTATTTTTTTACATTCTCTTGCACTGAATGTTTTACTTTGTAAATTAAATAGTATGAAATAATTAATTTCGACTGCTTTTACAAATGATTTATTGCATGAAAATTTCTATGTATTAGATAATAGAAATATTTGACTCATTATTTTTTTAAAAAAAATATCTTATTTTTCCCTCAAAGACCAAACAGATTCAAGAGCATTTTGTCTCAGAAAGCAAAAGTCCTTATGCTTTCTACCTAATTAATTGCATTCCAAAACCCTATTCACTTTTTCCCAGTAAAGTTGTCTATGCTTTTACAACTGAAAGGTAACAATATCACAATATACCTGGCTTATAGAAAACTGTAAATGATAGCTAAATTAATAGTTAAATATACTTTTTTTCTGAGCTGAATATTTTTGCCTTCTTTATGACATATCCTATTCAAATAGTTTTAAAAATAAATAAATAAAAGACTGTAATATAGTATATATATTGTTATTTAAAAATGTAGAGGAGCTAGAGAAAGATCTCAATTTTAGAAATGTCAAAATATAATTTATAACATTTGAAAATGTATAATAAAATAGATTTCTTTGGTGGAGGGGATGAACAATGTTGAAAATTTGACTATTAGTTGAAAGATTTTGGAGCTATTATGCTTTGAAAATTTGCATTTTCCATTTGATGGGAGAGCAACCAATGATATTTGATGTTTATATCTATAAAAACAAGAATCAGATATAAACTTCTAAAATGGTTTTATTAACAGTTATGTGTCTGATATGCTTAATCATTTTATGCACATATTGTATTTATTTATTTTATGTACATAATTATTATTGTTTGAATTTGTTGTAGGATTAAAGTAGTCTCCTGGTGCTTATGAATCCAAATCTATAGCAGAAATACTTCCTATGCAAGAAAAAATATGTGTGATGTTTATTTTCACTAGAATAAAGAGTTTGATAGTACTAGTAACTGGGATTAACTCTGAAGTCAATGGCACCATTGCATACATTTAACCTTGCTTCATGTAATATACAGTTCTAATTGAGATAATGTAGGACTTCATTGTTTATAATGCATTAACCAGACAATTTTACATGAGAGCTTGATAGAAAAGAAAACAATTCACTTGTAAATAAAATGCAGATTGAAAAGTAAACAGTAAATATGGCAAGATAATATGGAGCTTCATTTACACATGTGTTAATCCTGAAGTACTTGGATTTCAACCAATTTTGTTCTACTTATTTCATGGCGAGTAAATCAACATAAGTAAATCCAATCGCTTTGGATGTAACTAGGATGGGGAGGGATTGTCTTTTAAGGAAAAATAGTATGTCAAGCAAATAAGAGCCCAATCAGAATGGTCAATGACTTCTTCTGTTCTTAGAGAAGGTTTTTCAGCAGCCTTTCACTCATTACAGGAGAGATTCATTGTGATGCTTCCAGATTCTGAATGACTAAAATGTTTATTTTCTGGCAAGCTTCTGCATCCAGTCTGTGGGAAATGTTTACTCTAAGGCTCAGCCATACATGCTATAAGAAATGTTGCAAAGCAGCCAATACTGACTAGAACTAATTATCTGCAGTGCTTCGTTTCTTGTTCTCATTTCAAGCATCAAGATACTGCCCAATTCCTATTCTTATCAGGCTTTCTTTCTTTCTTCTTTCTTTCTTTCTTTCTGACAAAAAACAATCAAAAACTTTGAGGGTTCCCAAAATTCTAAGCATGTTTTTCTTGGTAATATGAATGATCCATGGGGTTTATTTGAAGTTTGGGAACCAGTAAATTAAAGTTGCAAAAATCTTGTATACATGCTGAAAACTTGGCGGTTGTAAGAAGGGATTCCCCATTGATGGAATGTCTCCTTATATATGTTGCATGTTTAGTCTTGCTTTGGTGCTTTTTTTAAAAAAAAACTGAAATATATGGAAATATGCAAATTGGGGCATTGTAATCTTTTTCATCAGTTTAATGTATCAGCTAGGTTTGTAAAAACTAAATAAAATGTACAAACTAAATAAAATGTCACTTCATATTTTGCAATGGACATGAGAGATGCATTCTTCTTTCAACAAAATAATTTATCAGACAAGAATATTAAATTATATACAGCAGATTATGACAGTGTCACCCTGTTCATATCTTCCTAGAAGTAACTCTTCAATGAGAGTGTTGCCATTTAGGATTACAGGCTAAAATTAAGATTTAGATTTATTTTAGAATAAGTTTATGGAAGTCCATTGTGATTTCTGAATATAATTTTGATAATTCCCAAATACCATATAATAAGCAAGAATGCAGTATGAATGACTACCAGTAAAACAATTTCATCTCTGTGACATCTTAAATAAAAGCAAATTTATCATAACATAAAATTTGCTCCTCAGATTTATTTTACAGAATTGAAAATGAAAGCCTACTCATCACAATTATATTACTGTTTTCAACATTGCAAAATCATTTTTGTTTTTCATGTAGCTTTGTGAGAATATTATCTCCTAAAGAAATTATCATTTCCCTTTCATTATATAATTTTAAAATATCTCCAAAAACCATATAATAAATATAGGTAACCAGATAAGAACAGCCTTTCCAATTTTTACATGTTGCTTGCATAAATAAAGTTTGTTTGCTTGAACTAATATATCTGGAAGACCATTTCTTTCCATATGAACTGGTCCAATCATTTCTTTCCATATGAACTGGTCCAATCATTTCTTTCCATATGAACTGGTCCAATCATTTCTTTCCATATGAACTGGTCCAATCATTTCTTTCCATATGAACTGGTCCAATCATTTCTTGCCATATGAACTGGTCCAATCATTTCTTGCCATATGAACTGGTCCAATCATTTCTTGCCATATGAACTGGTCCAGGGTTTGTATCCCTTATCTGAGGCTCTATTGGGTGTCCCATCTCCCGAAGAAAAGAGGTTGGAGGAGATTGAAGACAGATACTTCTCTATGGTGCAGCACCATAATCAAAGAGTATCTTGGAGAGTGGGCAGCCTATAAACTGAATTAATCAACCTCTTAAGATAAGGTGTTGGAGGTTAAGTAAGACTGGGGAGTTTAAGTTGCCTTTAGCTATTGAAGATCAATGGATAGCTTTGGTTCAGTAACACATTCTCAGACCAATCTACTTATCAGTATAGTTACAGGTAAAAATTGGAGGAATGAATGCTATTGCAGACCTTGAGCTCTTAGAGGAAAAGCTGAATGTAAATGCAAAGAAACAAGTCAGTAGAATTTTTCTCCTAAAGTAACACTGAGAAAAGCAACTGGATGTGTTCATCTCCTTTTAATATCCTTTTGTAGTCAATCTCTTTTCCAGTACAGAAAAATTCACACCCTCTTGACCTTCAGGAGCCACATCTGAAAAAAAAAAGGAAAAAAAGAAAAAAACTAGACAAATAAAGATGTTAAGAAAGCACTGCTCTGATGTGTGACTAAGAGGCAGTAAAAGCAGTTGCATGGCTTAATACTTAATCTTTGGGGTTTCCAAGCATATTCCTTCAAGCTCTTAAGGAACACTGATGACTTATCTACCCGGGAACATTCCCTTTCATTATCTAATTAATGTATATGTGGTGCAATGTGTTTTTATAACTATATTTTATCCCCTTGTTTCATCATTAGAGATAAAAGAACTTGCCATATACCAGGGGTGTCAAACTCAAGGCCCGGGGACCGAATCCAGCCCTCAGGTGCTTAGATCTGGCTCATGAGGCTGCCCTGGAAACAGAAAAGGACCAGCCTGTGGTGCCTCTGCTGGTGAAAAAGGAGCTTGGGAGCGCCACATATAGCCCTCCCAAGCTCCATTTTCACTGGCAGAGGGTTGCAGGAGGCTATTGCAGTGGAAAATGGAGCTCAGGAGCCCATTTTCACTGGCAGAGCACTTGGGCCACCACAGGTGCCCCAGACACGAGTGACATCGAGCTGGCCATGCCTGCCCTGGCCACACCCACCCTTGAGGTCAAACACAACCCCATGCAGCCCTCAATGAAATCGAGTTTGACACCCCTGCCATATACTCTGTGAGACCTTTAATTTGTCTTGGTCTCTGTGAGACCTTTAATTTATCTTGGTCTCTGTGAGACCTTTAATTTATCTTGCCTAATATGGCCAACACTGACTGGCAGCAGTTGGTTTAGGTAGAAAAATTCTACTCTTGGACCAATAAAAGATTTCCCAGGCAGTGACATAATTTAGTTTTGTCTCTGGATATGTTCATTCCTAGTGACAGGTTTCTACAGTAACAGAATAAATATTTATGTTCATTGATATACCTAATATTATCTTTTTGATCCAACAGAAAAATGTGGCTTAATTTGCCACCCAAAGATTCTGATCAAGGGCAGCACCTGTCTATTATAATAATAAATATTTGATTACATAAATATATAATTTCATCTGATCTTACTTTCATCCCTCATTTCCCTTGTCTGAATTGTGAAATAAGAAATCAGTAACTCTATCAATAAATCAGGCATCCATTTTAATCTGTAAAGATATTACTAAACCAGAACGTGAATCATAAACCTATAACTTCAGGTATCGATATGATTTACTTCCTCATAGTGCAGTTACATCTGTGGCAGAGCTTGACAGAGGGATAAATAAAATTTGTTTCATAGAGTTTCTTTGGCATAAAATGCACACGTAATTTGGAGGGGGGACTTATGATACTGAGTTTATGGAAAGGAAAAAGATAGATAAATATATTGATGAAGGAATATAGGCTTCTTACAATCAGTTATGCAATTCATGGTAAATTGTGGGCATGACCAAGGAGCAACAGGAAAGGAGCTCTAAAGTAAATCTCATGCACATAGTTTAACCACGGAGAGACAAGGGAATAATTGTCATTGCAATTTGGGAATGTTAACTATTAGAGAAATAGAGGGATTACTCAGGAAGAATTCCAATGCTAGGATAATCCTATATTTATATATGTCTATATGTTTATCAGCAGGAATTAAGAATTGTGTTTATATGTTCTTTCTTTTAAAACTATACAATGTGAAGATGTCATATCTTGCTCTAACACAAAAACTAAACAAGAAATGAATATATAAAACAAAAAAATAATTAGTAGGCAGACATAGCATAGTCTATAACAACAATATCATGATGAAGAAAGCAGTTTTGGGATTATGATTGCTCTGGGTATCTGTACAACAGCTACCGACTGCTTTTAAATTTGGGAAGATCAGTATCACCACTTTTGGACTGTACAAAGGTTGACCTTGATGCTATTGTATCATAAGCAGCATTAGTCAAATTTGCAACTGCAAATTTTCCAGTCTGGTTATTTAACATTCCCATTTGCATATAGGGGACAATGAGGCACAAAAGGCTAATAAATAACGACATGCTGATGAAACAGATTATGTCACATGTTGAACAGTGCACTTTCTCTCAAACTTTTTTCAGCTGCACAACAAATGTCTGACAAACTGGGCTGCCAAGGCAAGTGCTCCAGTTATAGAATTCCCATTTCTCAGAAGGAAAATGAATGGTGTTCCTTGCCATGCCTATAACCGACTCCACAGAATGTTATGTTTTCCACTAGCATCAGGACACTTTTCCAAGTAATGGACTTACCTGTAGGCTCCCACAATTATTATTTTTGAAGATACTTGTGAGTCTCATATCAGACAGCTTCTTAGAAAAAGTCATGTGTGTGGCTTTGTAGCACACCAGCTTTTCATATCATTTTTTTAAAAATCTCAGGTTGATAAGAAGCTAGGCAGATGCTTAGAGAGCTGCCCATCTAGGTGCTTATGGATCAGTGGTGGGATTTAAAAGTTTTTACTACTGGTTCTGTGGGTGTGGCTTGGTGAGTGTGGCTTGGCGGGCGTGGCAGGGGAACGATACTGCAAAATCTCCATTCCCACCCCACTCCTGGGGGAAAGTTACTGCAAAATCCCATTCCCTCCCCACCCCACTAACCTGCTTTCCAGCTCCGTTCTCCTGTGCAGGGCAACAAAAGAAGATCCAGCCAATCATCTGGAACTCAGGAGGCAGAGAATAGATGGGGGCAGGGCCAGTCAGAGGTGGTATTTGCTGGTTCTCTGAACAACTCAAAATTTCTGCTACCGGTTCTCCAGAACTGGTCAGAACCTGCTGAATAGCACCTCTGTTATGGATCCCATGTGGCCTATATATGAACTTCAGATCTTCTATACAGTATACTTGTTCTTCTTTCTAGCATTATTCACGTGCTTTGGCAGGGTCCACTTGTTGGCAAAGCCATCTCCATTTGAGTCAATCCAGGGCATCTTCAAGGGCGATGCCCATGTATTTCATGTCCACCTTGATGTTATCCATCCCCCTTTTCTTGGTTGTGCCATGGGGTCGCTGGCCATCAGGGTCCAGATACATGGCTGTGCTTGCCACCAAGCCTTCTTTTTCACATTACTTCTTTACTTCTCTACAGAACACTATTGCTTACAAAATCCTGTATACGTTTAAAGACGCTCACAGTAAAGTAAAACCATTTACTTCAGGCATTCCAGTAAATAAAGAAACTTATATCACATCAGCCAAGGCAATCAATATGATTTGATGCCACTTACAAAAGATTTCCAATGTTAGTAAATCACAGTTCATTTTTAAAACCACCCAACAGCTATATAACTACCCAGATAAAACTGAAACTCAAGTAACAGCATGTTTTCTATAGTCTTTGTATCACTATCTTATACAGCTTTTGCTCAAAAGTAAATCCTGCTGTATTCAAAAAGGTGTTTTCTTTCTTTTTCTTTAAAAACCCTCTTCTAAATGAAGCCAGTCACTTTACTGAAAATAAAGCCTCATCATGTGGATATGAGCCACTCATACCTTCACTTTCATACTTGGATCTGTTCTATTGAACTGAAACTACAAGGATTTCAGAATGCTCTTCATACCCTTTTCTTCTTCTTCACCAGTCAGTGGTCTTCAGAAAAACCGACATTACATTCTAAAAGAATGATGTGCCAATAATAATCCATGTATATTGGTGTGATTTTGTTGCCTGAGATGAAATTTTGACCCACGATACCATGAACCAACACTGCCAGTTACCTCTTCCTTCCATGGTGGTGATGAGAAGAAGCAAGAAGAAAGCTGGCTAGCACAGAAGGGTGCAGACATAGGGAATGTAATTCTTATTATGAATCCTAATTTGTCATCCCCTAACTGCTTTGCACATCCTAATGAAAATCTTCCCTGATATTTGTGTTGCATGTATGGGAAATACTCAATAAATGTCAATAAATGATTGCCTTTAAAAATGGGATCAGCAGCTCTAATCTACATTTGGAGTAGATAACATTTTTCATGTGCCCAGGAGAAGGTCTTGTTGAACTTGATGGCACTTGTTTCTGGATGGATAAGACTTGCCACAAGCTGCCCCAGTTAAAGAACATTTTAATGGAACTATTCTGTGCTTTTGATTTACATGCAGGTACTTTCTTAGGTGGCTATCTATGTGTACCTATTTTCATCTCAACATACTATACAGCTGCTGAGAGCAAAACAAAGCTTTGATTTCAGTTTCAAAGTCTATGATCAATAGTGGCAAGGCAATATTTTCCTTCTGCTAATGCTTCTCTCAGTTTGACTTTCATAAGCAAATAAGGATTGGAATGAACTTTAGAAAGGTTCTAAGCCAATCCCCTCCCCAATACAGGATTCCTCAAACCATCTCAGACAAACAGCTCAAATCTTTTTTTGAAAGCTTTTAGTGACAGAACTCTTGTCACTCTGGAAAGCAGAATATTCCCCTGCTTAATACCCCTCATGGTCTGATAATACTTCCATTCCTTGCAGTGGTGGGATTCAATTTTTTTCACTACTGATTCTGTGGGCATGCTTGGTGGGCGTGGCAGGGGAAAGATACTGCAAAATCTCCATTCCCACCCCACTCATGGGGGATGGTTACTGTAAAATCCCATTCCTTCCCCACTAACCTGCTTTCCAGCTCCATTCTCCTGTGCAGGGCAACAAAGGAAGACCCAGTCAATCAGCTGGGACTCGGGAGGCAGAGAATAGATGGGGAAGGGGCCAGTCAGATGTGGCATTTGCCAGTTTTCCAAACTATTCAAAATTTCTTCTACCAGTTCTCCAGAACCTGCTGAATACCACCTCTGATTCCTTGTCCCTTATTATGTTCCACCCAGTCTTTAACTAATCCAGCCTTAATCTACATCGTGGAAAATGGTTAGAAATGTCTATATTGCTTTAGAAAGGAAAAGACATTGTTCTTTATTTTCTAACATTATTGCATAACTTAATTACTTAGAACATAGGAAACTATCATATAATGAGCCAAGCCTTTTGTGTATTTTGTCTATCAGCACTTCTCCAATTATATTTCCTAGGAGATACCAGAGATTGAAACTAGGGCTTTTTGTTTGCAAAGTATGTGTTTTATTTCTATGCTGTGGCTCCTGCTCCCCCCCCCCCCCCAAGAAAACTTCCACTAACCTGAAATTACATATATTTTCTAGACTGACAAGTTTGTACTGCACATCTTGAGTTGATCAAATTTTTGTTCTGTTCCACAATAAAATTAAGAATGACTTCCTTCAGCTTTGATTCTTCTTTAGTCATGCCTTTATGTAATCTGGATCCTTTCCCTATATATCCAGTAATCAGTTTTATAACTAAATACATTGTTTACTATGTATTGTTTACTATGTGTTGTTTAATATATATTTTTACAATTCTCATTACAATTACAATTTTATTATATAACATATGTTATATAATAAAATTTTAACTGTAATGAGAATTGTAAAAATATATATTTTAAAAATGACATTATCTATCTTCAGCCTACTCAGAAATCTCTGTCATTTTGAAGCACAACAACATCTAAAGAAAAAAGATAAAACACATGTTATAGAGAAGCAGGCTACAAATATTGTCAATAAAATAAGTTTAGTATGTAGGTATACCAAGTTTTTGCACCATTTCAACCACTTGACCTGTGATTGGATGCTTCAGTCCATGTAACATTTTCTCATTCATATCAGATCCATCTTCAAGCTAGCAAAAATCCAAAAAAGGGACACATTTCCAGGGCTGATGCAACTTACAGTTGTTGTTAAGTAGAGAAAAAGATGATGAATAGTTTAGAGGTTTTCAGTCCAAGAATATCAGATGGTTCTGGAGATTTCAAGATAATGGTATTCAGAAAAGGGAAGGTTAATACATACAGCGACTGATCAAAGTTCATCAAGCTAGTAAAGAATAAGACAAGCACATCTGTCATTTCCAGCATGATGGGTAAATGTCTCCATTCTCCCTTCATAGACAGTATGTAACTAAGTGAATCTTAAGCAAACAGCATCAACTGGCTCTCATCCTTTCACCAGCTGCATTATGACTTTAGTTATGTGTAATGGTCACCCCTAAGCCCATCTATCTTTCTCTTTTCTGGCTCCAAAGGATTTAACGCTGTCTTGGAAAGTCTTGCAGCTTTTTTATTTGCTTTTCTCCGAAGTTCCTTTGAGCTTGTCATGTGCTTTATACATATATCAGGATGATTTGTTGTTGTCTCTGAAAGCGAGGGATAATTTCCCTGTACTATTAGTTTAGTGGAGAAATAATGTGTATAATATACTATGATATCTTTGAGACCCTGGAACTAATGCAGAATTCACAGAAAATTGTGGGATTCTGTCTGTAGGAAAACAACAATAAAGAAACTCTGATGTTACTCCCTGGGTCATTCTTGTTTCCTTGGGCCTGATACTTACTAGGGAACTAGAAGGAATTAAAGATTACATTTAAAGAAGAAGGATACTCAAATTCAACTTGCTAATACAGAATGAAGCAAAATATTTTAACACTGGACATACTGAACAATATTTTTGAGCAGTGGATCCAGAAGTTAATTTTAAGAGTTTCTGTCTCTATAGATAAATTGTCTTTAAAGATGTTAAGGAAGAAGAAAAGTTTTACCTTGCAAGACTGAGGCTGTTTTGGATTTAAAAATGACAGGCTATATAAGAATGACATGGAAAAAAGATGTTACACTGGACCTACAAAAGAACCCCACTGATGTCTTAATAATTAAAAGGGGTATACAAATAACAAACCAAGGATCATCTGGATAATTTTCCTATATTGCTTGTTCAAACTTTGAAGAGTGTTGGGAGATGAGACAAAGAAAACATTAAAAGAAATCAAGTTCTAAGATATTAGGTGAATGGACTACTGATCAAGACTGTAAAAGGAAAGAATATATGAGACACAAAGAATCAGGGCCATTTGTATAGATTGCAGCATCAATGATTTATTGAAGCCTATATACAAGAATCTAATCAACTAATGATCAGCACAAAACTGGTGTTAGATAATTGAATTTATGGGGGGGGGGCTAGACTTGGATCTCTTATGGCAATATGAGGACTCTAAACTGATAGTGTCTTTTACTCTGTGCCCTTCAGCTCTGCCCACTTTTTCTCCTTCAGAATATAATATAGGTTCATTTGCTCAAGATTAAAATAGACATATTGTTATTTCTTGTAACCCTTATTTTGCTGACATCAGGACCACAATAGCACTTAAACTTATATACCACCCCATCGTGCTTTACAGCATTCTCTGAGCAGTTTACAATGTCAGCATATGGCCACCATTTTACCGATCTCAGAAAGACAGAAAGTTGAGTCAACCTTTAGCACTGCCAGGATCGAACTTCTGGTTGTAGGCAGAGTGAGCCTGCAGTGCTGCACTCCAACCACTGCACCACCATGGCTAATATGATAATGCTTTATAGATTTCTTTACAGATAAAAGATGGGATATGTTAAGAAGAGTTCATTTGTTGCATTTTAGAGAAGATGACAAACTAAACTAAATTTGTTTATGCTTGTGATGAAGGGGAATGCATTTCTTTATATGTTTCTTTTCTTTTTTTCTAATTGTCCACTTTTTTCTATTTTTCTCTTTCTCTTTTTGTTCTAATTTGTATTAGTTTTTATCATTGCAATTGTAATTTTTAATAAAATTACTATTTTAAAAAAGAAGTTGCATTTCCCCTGCTAAGAAGACTACAACTTCTGCCCTGCTTTCCAAATACCTTTCATAATGGGGTGTCAAAGGGGTAATTCAAGTGCTGTTTGTCTTGTCTTATTCCATTCTGTTCTAAACTATAATTTTTAGTAGTGTGTGTTTTCCTTGCAAAAATAGTTATAATTCAAATATTATCATCCCCTATATTTAACATATAAAATGGTTTCTGCAAATTGCCAATACTAAAAAGAGATTATTTTGGTTTGCAAAAGCCTAAAAAATAAAATAAAAATTGTATTGAATGTTGTAGGGGAGTTTATAGCTAATTGACAGAAGCTGTAAACAAGAAGCCTTTTTAATAGCATTGTTTAACAGAGCCTTTCACTTCTAGCAATCAATACATTTGTGATGGTGTGGTATTACTGCTAAATTGTGTGTCAGTTCCTCCTCCTTGACAGCATCTGTTCACTGGTACTTAAATTTCTTAAGACTGAATCTCTATTCTATATTTATTCCTAATTTGCTTACTCCAACCTCTTACAAAGCCTTTCTGATTTTTCTTGATTGGTTTAAATCAAGGCAAGGTAAGGACCCAAAATAACAATAAAACTCCAGTGGAAATCGTACTTAACCCATATGAAAAACAGCAGCAGTTGCGTCTTATTTAACAATGGTGACAAGAAAAGACCCACCAAGACTCAGCTGTCACTTTGGAGACAAGCAATGCAGTATGACTCCCTTAAAAGTCAGTTTCCCACTAAATTCATTTATTCATGAATAAGGAAGCAAGGCCACCCTATAATAATCTTTATAAAGCCTACTCCTTCCTCATCATCATACTGCTGTTTACCTGAGTTTGTTTTCATTCTTGAAATAAGTGCAGTACTCCAGGAGCAAGGATTTCTCTGTCAGCTATGGGGCTGTTGGAGGGAGGAAACGTAACTAGCCACTAACTTTCTTGAAACGGAAAAGCAAACTCGGGTAGGTGGGATGATTGTGGAAGGATTCCCATCATATTGGAAAAGGTCTACCACATAAATGTTTCAGCACTTAAATCGTCAGGAAGGGAAGAGGGAGGGTAGGAAAAGATGAATGGCTAGAAAGTGAAGTATACTGAGGGGAAGGAAATGTATCTCTTACCACCAGTGAGGGCACACATATCACTTGAAAAACATTTGCACACATGGTTCTAGTAACTACAAAAGGGTGTGTCTATGTCTGTTTCCAGTTAATACAACAATATTTTTTAAAATATAAAACTAATGACAGATATGCTATTTCCTTAGACAGCTATCCTGTTCTGAAGAAATGAAAGGAAATCAAAATCCCCCTTACACTTGTAATATTACAGCAGAATGATAACAAGTATCCTGTGAGAGTAGTTCTCCGTGAATACACAATGCTCCCTACACACAATACATTTTTTTTTCAAGTAGGCATTCTTTTCAGGAAGTGAATGTACAGACAAACTTAACATATTTTCTATTCCAAATTTGGGACTCAAAGCTAATTGTCTTTGATCAGCATCAGTAATCCTGATCCCAAAAACTTTTCATTTATTTATTTTTCTTAAAAAAAAAAACGTTGAAAAAACATTCCTTTGGCTGTATTTTTTTTCCTCTTAGAAACACTGCATACAATACTATGCGGCTATGTATATTTAAATAGGGGTGAAGATTCAAACTCCCACTACCCTTCTAAAACATTTGGAGCATCTTTCATCCTAAACCCAGATGTATTTGAAAATAATTCTCCCCAATTTAATAAGGTGTGGTAGTCCACTCTTGTGCAAATAAACTCCAAAGAAAGTGTAAAGGACTGCAAAACTAAGGTTTTCCAGGGCAGAGTGCTTAATAAAGGGGCGGCAGTTTTATACCCAACAAAACTCCGTTGCATGAGACCGATTGCTACAGGAACAGACAGCTAAAAGAGAGGCATCTTCGTTCATCAAGTTCCACATTCAATGAATTTCCGTAAAGCGGGGAGCGGGAGGGAAGGGTCATAAAAAGAAGACTGTTTAAAGGAATTGCGAGGTTTCTCCTCCTCTCCTCCCCTCCTCCTCATGCTCCTCCTCCTCATTATTCTTTTAATGGAAATATACAAAGAGCAAGAAGAAATCCTAACTCCATTATGATTACGTTGAGATTAGGGTCTAATTGCTTAAGGTTCAGGTGGAATCCGCGGGCTAAATCCTAGCGGGGCGAACTGCATTTCTCAATCATTCTGTCAAAAGCGGCCGGGTGAGAGCCCACACGCTTCCGAACAAGTCATTTTAACAGTTACAAGCTTGGGACAAAGACCACACAGGGAGCTTAAGAGATGCAAATCGAATCTTAATCCGCGCTCATTCTGCGAAGCCTTCAACAAAGATGGAGTAATGCCTAATAGAAAAGAAATCGGCTTCTCTGCCATCAGCTTCTAGGAAAATCTATTAGAGAAAGGATAGATCTTATATTTACAGCCGTTGCCTTAAAAGGTTAAAGACAAGGATTGGTTTTATATATATATATTTTAAAAAATGGAAGCAAAAGGGATGGTGGGAGTAGCTTGCTTTTTTTTTTAAATGTGAAATATTAGACAACCCCTTAAAGGATGATCTTCCCGTTATATCCCTCGACTTGCTTTGATAATTTCGTTTGTATTCATTAGCCAAAGGAGAATCCTTTCAAATGCATTCAAAACAAGAGAGAAAGGATGATAATCAATGCCTTAATCAATGTCACTCTTAAAGCAAGGTTCCTTGATTTCAAGAAAGTTTCTTCTAATTCAATTTGGGGGAAAGTCACTGTTTGGGAACACAGTTTTATCGGAATGATTCAGCATGAATGCTAAGGACTTCAACTTCTAGGCAAGCCTCCTACCCATGAGGTTTGGGGACACAGATCAGATCCCAGCCTAAAAGGAATCGGGTTTGCTTTGAAGAGATCCCTCTTCCGAACTCAACACACAGCTCACACACACACACCCCTGAAACGGAAGAAGCTTTTCGAAGCAGAATAGATCTCAGAAACTCTTCAAAAGTCCGCCCACCGGATTAAAGGCGACCTTACTTTAACACCTGCCTGGGCTTGCACAGTAAAATAGGCTAGCCCGTCTCAGCTCCAAGTCGTGTGTAGAGAAATCCCTTCGGATCGCACGGGGATCCCTTTCTTTCCAAATGAATGGGCACATCATGACTTGATCAGCCTAACACCAACCGAGAGGAGGTTGTTCGGCTCAAGATTAACCTAATCCCGGGGGGGCGGGACTCTGAGTATCTCGAAGTAGAAGGCAGAATTTCAAAAGGTGGGACTTTTGGGGTGAGAGCGAGGTTCCTTCCCCTTGGCTTATTTTTTCTAATTTCACTTAGGTTATTTCAAGGTAAACAAAAATTTGGGAAGCGAATGCTATCGTTGGCAGAAGCTCCGGCTTGCTAATTTACAGACTTCCTTAGAGAAATGCCAGTACCACTCACCTAGATCTCCATGGATTTGCAATTATTTTCTGGAGAAATGGATTAAAATTCTACCTGTTGCGTATTCCCTCCTGCTAAAAGTCCAGGTTATTTTTTGGGGGGGGGGGAGGATTGAAAGGGAACCCCGTGTGAAGTACACCTGAATGCCGCAAGGTGGAAAGGAATCTCACCTGCCACCTGTCCCCAGAACAGCATTTTACTTCTGCCTCGCTTGCCGTGCAGATGGAGAGAGAGAACTGCCCTTCAAACCAAGGAGGAGGCAGAACCGGTAGGCCCAATGGGCGGCTTTCCCTGTTCGCTTTGAAGCAACCTAACTTCGGCTCTGCCAGCCACGCTCGGCTAAAACTCCTCTAGATGTACCCGCGCCAGCGATGGCAATGGCGCGGATCTCGCTGAGAAGGCTCGATAGGCAGCATCGGTCTGTGTGGATTATGTACACCTCTCGGTGTTTTTTGGATTGTGCAAAAGACCACGGCGTCCTGCATGCCCCTTGCACCCCGCCACGAAAGCTTTGCAGCCAGGGGGGGTAATTTGGGTGCCGTTTTGGAGGGTAAATAAGGCCAAGCCCTAGGGAGAGAACTCTCATTCAACTGAAATTAGAGATGATGGATCTTACTTCTATAATAATAATAACATACTGGAAAAATTAATGCATGCATTCTTCCTATGTTTGGGACTAATCCGGCCCCCATGAAAGCCTCTGCATGCCGTGGCTAAGCAAAGGCCTCTGCAGGAGCAAAGCCAAACGATTTCACGCAGGGCCCTCCGTTTACAGAAGAGCTTTTCTCCTTGAAAGGGGCTGAGTTCCTCCAGGCTGAGACGCGGCGCTCTGCCTCCCTCCTTCCCTCTTCGCGGGAAGACGAGGGTCCGCACAGAGAGGGGGATCCTAATTTGAGGGCGGGAAGGAGGGCTCAATGCCACTCGCGTCGTCCCCCACGCGGAAATGAATGGCAGCCGCTAATCCTTAACGCGGCTTAATCGCCGCCTTGGTTTCAAGCAAGCCCCGGGGGAGCCTCGCCACCCGCGGAAGCGCCAGACGCCTCCGAAGCCCTGGAGACCCCTCTCGGGCTTCGCTCACGGCCTGGTTTCTCCCAGGCTTCGCCCTAGGGAGGAGGCCTTCCGGTTACGGGCCTATGAATGGGTTGGGAGGCTGGCCTGGCCGAGAGCGGAAAATAATAGATGGAGGGTCCTTCAACGGCCGCAACTTCTGCGCCCGGAATCGCCTAGGGCGCCATTTTGCTAACTCGGCCGGCAGCCTCGAGGCTGGCCACTGGGGTTGACTTGAACGAGATGCAGATCTGCCCTTTCGTAGTTTTTTTTTTTTTCCTTTTCCTGGCAGTATCATCTAGGGCAGGGTCTCCAACCTTGGCAAGTTTAAGCCTGGAGGACTTCAATTCCCAGAATTCCCAGCCAGCTTTGCTGGCTGAATTCTGGGAGTTGAAGTCCTCCAGGCTTAAACTTGCCAAGGTTGGAGACCCCTGATCTAGGGGGAAAAGACCCCGACGCTGGCATCAGATCTAGGTGGGTGTTGGAAGGGAGGAAGCAGGAGGTCGAGCAGCATCCGCTGGTGGAGACTGGGGGAATTGGCAATGGATCGCTCCAGGACTGGTGCTGGACACATTCTAGCAGAAAGGTCCAAACGGATCCTTCGTGGGACAGGACGGCCAGTCAATTCCTGAGATTAGGAATTTAGAATCGCCTCTTCGTTTCCAGACTTAGTCCTACCTGCCGTCTCCCGTCCTGGAAATAAAAGTTTTGCGCCTTGACTGTTTCCGGAAGCTGAACTTTGTCAGATAGTTCTCCACCTGGCATTTATTTAGTTATTTCTGCCCCTAAAATGGGATCGTATAATCGGTTAAAATCAGCATTACATACAATTAAAGTGCTGTAGCGACATAGCAGGTCTTTAAAAAAACTTTAAATACTTTAAAAAGTGAGCCAATAACTACCATAGGAAGGGGACTCAGCTACAAGACAATGGCAGAACCCCCAAAAAAGGCCTAGAAGGTTAGTGTAGTGTGGGTTGCAACTTGATCTTTGAAAGCATATGCAGTCTCTGCCCAGCTGTAGCCTGTCTTCAGTTTTGATTTGTTCCCTCAAACAATAGGTGGAGGGCACTATAAAGAGCTCTGCAGCACACCTGGAAAGATCTTGGTAGGATTTATTTGGGGATGCCACCAGGCAATTGGTGGCAATTTGGAATATTGTTAACATTGCTAACCTCCCAAGTGTGGCTCTTCAGACTGAAATCCTACTAGAAAGAATTCTGAAAGATGATTTTAGAATTGCACTGTTTCTACCTGAATATACTTCTCTAGTGTTTGCATATCCCAAAACCATGTCTTACTTGCTACAGGTTGTGTCAACATCTACTTCTGCTGACTGCCTATTGCCAGCAGTTTGCCAGTTTGAATCCCACCAGGCTCAAGGTTGATTCAGCCTTCCATCCTTCTGAAGTGAGTAAAATGATGACCCAGATGGTTGGGAGCAGTATGCTGACTCTGTTTAACAGCTTAGAGAGGGCTGTGTAAAAAGCACTGTGAGGTGATATGTAAATTTAAGTGTTATTGCTATCTAATCATTGCAGTTGATTTCATTAGAGTTTATGGGTGGCTTATCTCCTTCCTCCTAAGGGCTTAATTCAACTAGAATTAATTCCATGAAACCTGTTTATCTGGCTAGGTCAGTTAATATGTTATGTTATCTTCAAACTATCTTTGCTCTGGGCCCATTTTCTCCAAAACAAGATTAATGGTTCAAATTGAAATATCCGATGCAAATGTGGGGAAATTAAGGCAAAAAACTGAGCCAGAAGTCCAATTCTGCAAAGGGGTAGAACGTCTTTTGATTCTTGAATTCAGTAAAGACTAAATCATTTGAAATGCCAATATTTTGAGTGAACACTGTCGATGAGGTCCAATTTCATCTTATTTGGTTCTGTAATTAACATTTTACAGGATATTTCTTAACCAGTTCCCAACGAATGCAGCTCTTAATAAAGAAATTTAAAATAATGTTAAAATAATCTTTGTATTATTATGATGCTGGTGACTTCCTTCTAAATTTGGGGACGCTTGCAGTGCACTTCCGGATGCCTTAACTATATCTTTTTTGTAAATATTATTAATAAACAAGGTTATTTTT
Source organism: Notechis scutatus (assembly GCF_049901735.1). Taxonomy (NCBI): domain Eukaryota; kingdom Metazoa; phylum Chordata; class Lepidosauria; order Squamata; family Elapidae; genus Notechis; species Notechis scutatus. The sequence goes on from NC_142009.1 coordinate 288,921,513, forward strand.
AAAACTCCATATATATAATTTCTTATTCCAGGTGTATTTTTTAACTTTGAAAATACCATTGATCGCTAAGTCAATCATTTTCAAACCTAGGAAGTTTGACTTCATTTCAGACCACCCCTTGAATGGGCACCATGTGAGGCTTTGAAATTATTGCTTGAATCTGAAATAGCGCCAGGACATCCCACTCAGGGCGAGAATGTTCTCATGTTTGAATTTTAAGGAAAGATCACAAGAAGCAGTGGGTCCTTTCATTTAGTTTAGGGGCAGGCAGATTAGTGTTCAGGCCTCCATGATCCAATCAGCAGTTCAGGCTAGACAAATTTCCAATAAAGCGCTCCGGGTAGAATTGAGGGGGGGGGGAGAGGCGAGGCGCGAGGACAGTTTCCGCTGAAAGAAAACAGATCCTAAAATCTATCCCAATCCTAAAACATCCCAAAACGTACAAAGATCGCACTTCCTGAGTGGTTTCTAACTTTGCTTAAAGGGGCATTGTAGCTCTGCTGGGGGCGGGGGGGGCAAGGCAACTGTGGACCTTAAATCTTCCTTGGTTTGAAAACCGGAAGAGGATTCTGATGCAAATAAATCCACTGGACTTTGTGTGGACAGTCCCTCGTGGGTTAAACCCTGCTCAAACACCGTCCTTTTCTATGGGGACTGAGCAGAAGTTCCTTTCCTGTTTACCTGGGGTGGGGGGAAGGTGGTCAATAATAGAGAACAAGGTAAGCAGGAGCGCCCGCATGAAACTCTCTTGTACATCCAAGAAAGTTTGGTTGGGGTTGTCATCGCAATTTACGAAAGGCCATTTCATTTTCATGTAGAGCGTAAAGTAAAAGTGAAAAGGGGGAAAGAGCAGAAGAGGTGGGGAAAGTGCGATGAACAGCGCTGGATTCAAGGTATGTCGGCTCAGACTAACACGAGCAAAGCGGGAAACGTAGCAGTAATCTGAAATCCGGGCTGTTTTGCGAATAAGGGTTTTGCAAAGAGTCAGGTTTTCAGATAACAGATAATCAGAGTTGGAAGGGATCTTGTGGGTCATTTAGTCCAACCCCCCCAAAGCGGGAGACCCTGTACCATTTCTGACAAATGGCAGTCCAATCTCTTCTTGAAAGTCTCAAGTGATGGCGCTCCCACAACTTCCGAGGGCAAGCTGTTCCATTGGTTGATTGTTCTCACTGTCAGAAAGTTTCTCCTTGTTTCCAGGTTAAATCTCTCCTTGTTCAGTTTCCATCCATTATTCCTTGTCTGGCCTTCAGGTGCTTTAGAAAATAGCTTGACCCCTTCCTCCCTGTGGCAGCCTCAAATATTGGAGGACCATTATCATGTCTCCCCTGGTCCTTCTCTTTACTAGACTAGCCAAGCCCAGTTCCTGCAACCATTCATTGAATGTTTTAGCCTCCAGTCCCCTAATCATCCTGGTTGCTCTTCCCTGTACTTTTTCTAGAGTCTCAACATCTTTTTTGATAATGTGGCGACCAAAACTGGATGCAGTACTCTAGGTGTGGTCTTACTAAGGCTTTATAGAGTGGTATTAGTACTTCCCTTGATTTTGATTGTATCCCTCTGTTAATACAATTTAGGATTTTCCTGAAGTCTGCCGATGCTGCAATTGATATGAACGATAACAAGGCACACGTAATCTCGTATTTCCGTTCAGCCAATCCCACCCACCTTCTCCTTCCACAGTGGGATCTTAGTGGGCAGTAAGGGCAGGTGGGCCTTTCGTTTAGCTCCAGGGGTTGACCAGCCCAAGGTGGCGGGGAGGGATGGGACAGGGGAGGGGCATCTTTTCCTGCCCATGCAGCCTCAAAAGTGGATGCCAAACGGGGTCGGATTCTTGGAAACAAACCTGCAGAAGGGCAGACAGGAGCAAAAGCTGGTGGTGAGGATGGTGACTTTGACATGACCGGATACTTGTCCCAGAATGCTCAGGCTGGAAATGCTGACGATTCACTCTCCCAGAAAGCACCCGGTTGGGAAGGTGATGGACAGACTGCCCCGTTGCTGCTCTGACACTAATATTTTGGCCTGTCCGAAGTGGGACGCTGGGCTGCCTGGATGAGCAGCTGCAGCAGGAAAAGTCAGGCATTTCTGGTTGACACAGTCTGAGCCAGCTTCGGTTTGTGCATTCCTGTTCTGGTGGTCTAAGACAGAGGTCCCCAAACATTGGCAACTTTAAGACTTGTGGACTTCAACTCCCAGAATTCTCCAGCAAGCTATGTTGAAGTCCACAAGTCTTAAAGTTGCCAGGTTTGGGGACCCCTAGTCTAAGACTCTGGCCTTAATACTAGGAGGACCTGGCTGTTTGAAGAAGTGACAAGGCAAATGCCATCGTTATTGCTGTTGCTATTCCCTCTAGGAAATGCACAACTTTTTCTTTCTCCCGCTTCTCCTATCGTCTCCATTGGTTTGATTGATTGACTGGCTGATATTCTGCGCTCCGTTTTTTGGATTTCCCACTCACCTGGCAATTCGGGGCCGCCATAGATGTCCTGCGATATTTTTGCAGTCTGATGCTATGATAGCAGATTAACAGAGTTGGAAGGGACCTTGTAGGTTATCTAGTCTAACCCCTCACCCAAGAGGAGACCCTACACCATTTCTGACACGTGGCAGTCCAGTCTCTTCTTTAACGCCTCCAATGATGGTGCACCCACAACTTCCAAAGGCCAGCTGTTCCATGGGTTGATTGCTTTCACTGTCAGAAAATGTCTCCTTATTTCCAGGTTGAATCTCTCCTTGATCAATTTCCACCCATTATTCCTTGTCTGGCCTTCAGGTGCCTTGGAAAAGGCTTGACCCCCCTCCGCTCTTCTCGTCTTGGCAACTACTCCGGAACTGCTCCCGAAATCCGGATCCTGAGCTCTGCCCCAATCCTCCGCCTTCCCGATTCTTCCTTCCAGCAGCATCCCTTCCTTTGAGGCCGCTGAGTTGAAGGAACCCACTTTGCTTCCCTCCCTCTCCTCCCCCACCAGAAGAACAGGACTGCCCACGAAGAAAAGTCTGTGGGCCAGCTTAAGATCGGAGAGGCCCTTTGGCTTCTTTGTTCAATGGCGGTCAAGCCTCCTCATCAGCCTTCTGTTTCTTAATGTCCCCTAGCAAGATGACCTTTTGGGAAACATAATTGGCCTAGACTAGTGGGGAGGGAATTGAACCAGGATCGGGTTTTCTTGGAAAATTCAGAAATAGTGACGGGATTTATTGCAAGAATCTATCGCTGGGTGTATCAAGAATCTATCGCTGGGTGTATAGTACACAAGAAAGAGAGAAAAAGACCCGGAATAATGGGAAAGCAAAGATTTGTATATAGAGGTTGAGGCCTATAGGATGGGAAACCGTAGGAATCTAATTTGCTGGCCAGTTTTGTGGGAAGCTAGACAGGTCCCCCCTACCTGAGATTATTCCCATTGTTAAGCAAAACAGCCGTATCAGAAGTAGCAGCAGAACTGGGGAATCCCATTGTTAAGGAGAGGGGAAGTTGGGTGAACCAGTCAATCCCTGATATTGGGGCTTCTCCCCTTCTTAGGACTGTGCTTTGAGTGGTTGAGTAACTCTTCTATTCTTTGGTTCAGATGGGATTGCTTTATCTTTATCTTCACTTTATCTGAAGGCGGGATGGGTCAGTTTGGGTTTTGATGGGATAAGGAAAACACAGAAGCTAGATTGGCCCTGGTCATATCTGAAAGGGAGGGAGGGAAAAGAGTAGAGCCTCCATTTTGTTAGATCTATTTTCTCCACCACAATTGAACCAAGTTCATGTCCACTAGCAGTAAACAAGGGAAACTCGCTGACTGAGCAGTTCCTCAGTTGCAGGTTAACCTACCTCACAAGGTTGTTAGGATAGGGATCAAATTGATGTTCTGGTTGAAAAGAGGCTGTCAAACCAACCAATGGTGTTTGAATCATAGTTTTGATTAGCTTCCCTCACTTCCTAAATTTTAGCAGTGGTGTTTGGTTGTTTTTAACATGTTTTCAAAAGTAATGTTAAGGTTTTGTTTTGTTTTTAAAAAAAGATTCATCCTTTGCTGAAAATAAAATAAGCTAACTAAGCCAATTAGTTAGGGTTGAAGGAAAGATTTGAAGGAAAGGGAAGCAAATCTGTTGTCCTTGTCTGTGGTTTTTTTTTTTTCTCTCCTCCCCCCCTTCTCTTCAACACAATATTCTGTATCTTTCAGGCTGTCCAGCTCTCATGATTACAAATAGGCCTGTTTTCAAATGGAAATAAGACTTCCAAACTGATTATGTGTATTGAATTAGAGTCGCTCACTACAGCCTCTTGTTTAAGATGTATTAAGGGGAGAATGATGGCTAGAGACCTTTGGAAACAGCTCAGAGAGGTAGATTTATTTTGCAACATTTGGCCACTGGCAGAATATTGCAGCAAAATAATTTTGGCAGAGAAGGCAGAGCACCACCATATAAATAACCCCCTCCGTTTCCCTCCCTCCTCAACTTCTAATTCCAACAAACAGGACATTTAAAGAGATCTGCTCCCACCCCATAAGAATCCTCTCAAATGTTCAATTGGAGGAGCTGGTGATTGCATAGTCCCATTCAGCCTAAACTCTGTTATAGTGACTCACTTTCTGTTCAAATCATTTATTTTTTTTAGAACGTCTTGCTCTAACGCGATGTGGTTAGAAGGGGTGGTGGTGTCAAACACGATTTCATTGAGGGCTGCAACAGGGTTGTGTTTGACCTTGGGGGCCAAGTGGGTGTGGCCAGCTTGATGTTGGGGGTGCCTGTGTGGTAGCCCAAGCATTCTGCCAGTGAAAACGGAGCTGGAGAGGCTGGACGGCCTCCTGCAATCCTCTGCCAGTGAAAATGGACACCTTTGCTGTTCCCAGGGTGGCCCCTGTGGGCCAGATCTAAACACCCCATGCCCCCCCCCCCCGGATGTGGCCTGTGGGCCTTGAGTTTGACCCCCCTGGGTTAGAAGAAGACTGCAGTTCTTCAAATTCTCAGCCAGTATGGCTATTGTCAAAGAATTATGGGAATCCTAGAACCTCTGGGAGGCACCACGTTGGAAGAAGTTGATCTATGTTAAATAGGGTAACAGGTTTGGAAAGAACAAATGCTCAGGGCTCTGACAGTTACCCCCATTTAAATCACGAGTCTCTAGCCAAACTTCCAAAACTTGAAAAAGATTTATTAGGAGTAAACACGCCAGCGCTGCCTGGGTGTGACTGACCCTGAGGACACATCATTCATTGTCACCCTTGATCCTGGTTTCCCCCCACCCCCTGGGTGTATCGTAGTTCATATTCTCCAATGGGACAATCCATAGCCAAGAGTCATCAATCATACTCTCCAGTTAGAATTTTGCTCGGCAGAAAGTTCGGTCACCGAGAAACTATCTTGGAAAACATTTATGGAATGCAAGCTGCCCAATGCTCCCCCCCTCCCTTTTTGTTGGCAACTCTAAAAAGACCATAGAAATATTGTATGAGTTGACACCAATGAGGTGAAGGTGAGGCTGAATTCAGGAATATTTGTTTGGATATTTTGGAAACATTCAAAAATGTTTCACCTTAACTATGGTCATATGATAAGCACTGCAGTTGCATGAAATGGGAATCAATCCATTAAGAAACCATAATGGAAATCCAGACTACTTCCTCTTTAGCCTGTTGGGTCCAGCAGCCCAGCAAGTAAAATTCTAGGGGAGACAAGAATAAGCTCGTTACTCTACTCCAAAGAGTTCCTTTGGATTTGGATTCTCCCTCCCCCCACCTTTGGATTCCTTTGAAGTTGTAGGTCAGGGGTGTCCAACCTTGGCAACTTTAAGACTTGTGGACTTCAACTCCCAGAATTCCTCAGCCAGCAAAGCTGGCTGATGAATTCTGGGAGTTGAAGTCCACAAGTCTTAAAGTTGCTAAGGTTGGACACCCCTGTTGTAGGTGCTTCATTACTGGAAGTTTTAAAGAAAAGGTGGACAGCTACCTGTTTAAAATAGGGCCTCCTGCTTGAGCAGGATGCTTCCAAGGCCCCTTCCAGCTCTATTCCGATGGGTTGATTGATTGGATTGACTCTCATTAACCCATATGGTTAAGTTTTGAGAAAATGATGCCTGCCTGAAATCTGGCAGAGCAACCTGCTTGACCAAACAGCAAAAGAATGGCTAGTCACTAGTCACTAAATCTAGAATAAAGGCCAGACTATGTTGGGCTTCTGAAGGAAAAAAAAAAAGATCAGTTGAATTGATTGCCCTGACCTGATCCAGTTCCACATTGTTTTTAAAAATCTATTGAAAGCACCTGAAGCATCTTGTGATTGCTCACAGTAAAGGTTAAAAATCCCAGCTAATGAGATACACATGCAAAGCACTGCCTTTCACAGAAGTGGAATGTATAACAGAATCTGCAGTTGCCACCACTTTCTTATAAAAAAAAACACTGTACTTTCAAATGATAACATAAAGATAAAAACACCGGCTTAGGTCACTGGTATAGCCGTACATTTCCATCTGGCCAGTTGATAAAAAAAGCCTCTCCAAAGACCGCTGAGTAAAGAGCCAATCTCCTTGCTTGGAATGTAAAGCATTCCGATAATTGCTCAGTTATAGATTTCCCTGACCATTCAGAAAGTACCAATGCATTCCCATCAAACGCTGTTTAGCATATTCTTCAGAAGTTTATCGGTTTTTTGCCTTGGGGAGGATTAGGATCAGCTGCAGTTTCTGACAAGCATGTGGTTTCTTTTCAGTAATTCAGTTTACTATTTTATACGAATTTTTTTGTGAAGAAAAAAAAGAGCATAGGAAACTAAAGAGAAATAAAGGATCGGGTTGTTGTTTTTTCCCTGTAGAAAAGAGTGAAGAAATGGAAAAAATTGGGGAGTCGGGGGGCATGATCCATTATGTTCCATTCCTGTGGTGAATAAATAATCCCTTAAATTGTCTTCCCTTCATCCTTCGCTAAGAGTCTGCGTGCTTGAAATACCCCTTATGTCTGCGTCCAGAGGGGGAAAGCTGAGTTAAAACAAATCAAACTTTATAGAGCCTTTTAAAAACAAAACAAAAACAAAAACAAAGGTTTTAAAACTTTCCTGGGTAAGCCCATTTTTGTTGGCTATAAACCAGAGGGAGTATGATGTAAACAGTTGCACAGTTTTGTCCCCCAGAGATCCTTATTTTATTTTAAAAATTAGTGATTCTAAAAAGCAGATCTACAGCCTTTCTGGTTTCTCCTTCGCCACCACCGCAACGCGCCCTCCCCCCACCGGTACAGAGGAAAAGGCGCGGGAGCCTCTTCCCTTCTCCGCTTTTCCAGATGGAAAGAAACCTCCTCTTTCAAAAACGGGGAAAGGAGGTTCGGTTCCTCTGTGGCCAGAGCGAGCTTGATGAAGAGGAAAAAGGCCGCGACTGGTTAGAACAAGAGCGGCTTAGAAAATCCGAGCAGGCCACTTTCATTCGCAGTGGTTGCCCGCCCTCCTTCCTCTCCCCCACCCCGGTTTCTCCCCAGTTCCCCCGCCCTTCGCGCCCATCTCGGCCCTGTCCAGCGCTTCGCCTCTCCGCTTCTGATTGGCGGGAGAGTCACTGAACGCAATTCGGCTGCATACACGGTCCCTTACGGCCTCCCCGCATATTGATGAGACCTTCTCTCAGAGCCCTTCCTGTTGAATGTGGAAGGCGGGGGGGGGGGAGTTGAACAGACAGGGAGGGTCTCCTCTGCTCCACATGATGATCCTTTCCAACGTAGGGGGATGGCGGCCAAGCAGGGCAGCAGCTCCCGTCCATCAGATGACACAATATTTCCCCCGTCTATTAGTTTGATGACTGTAACACGCCTGCCCAAGAATAAATCTGTATTTAAGAGTCTCCCCGAGGTGGCCTCTGTTTCGTTTATCCGAGGATAGCCGCATGATCAGAGTCTTTGTGTATTCAGATACACATTCGGGATCATTCTGGGTTTGGACCTAACCACACCGGCATACTGTTTAGATCAAGGAAGATCTCCAATGAGCCACTTACATATGGGAATATCCTTATAGTTATCAATGGAAGTTCAGCTGTAGGAATGAGTGACCTTTGCAGGCTGCGCAATGCACTTATAACTCCAACTGCGTGTATTTTCTCAGAAAAGGGTCTGATTATGTTTGATTGAATTTGTTCCTAGATGGCCATGCATCAGCTCATATTTTCTTATAGACATCATCCAAACATTTAGCACGTTGAAGACTGCACTGTTCACCTATCTGACCAAAACCATTTTAATCTATTTTATTTATCTGGATTATAAACTGTACTGTTATATTGTTTGTATTTTCAAATACAAATATACTATGTCATGGCACCTGGTGAACTAGCATATATCACTCAGAAATTATAATTAACTATGTGTGTGTATTTGAATCTTGCACATATTCACCATTGGCCCACATCAGTTAACTGTAAAGGTGTTTAAAACACCTGAACTTTATGGACAATGCTGGTTTGGGATTCAGTTCAACTGAATATATTTCAGAGCAACCAAATTTAAATGTGTACCAATTGAGACCTATTCTGATAGGGTTCTTCAAGCAAAATTCACTTGATTTTGATAGACTCCTTTGGAAGTTTCTTGTGGAGTATTGAGTTAGGAGGAGGAGGTAAGATGTTAGGTAGGTTTGATTTTCTGTTGACTGGCATTGACATGGACCATGAGTCAATCTAAAGTAAATGGACCACTGTATTCTTTATTTGTTTAATCATACTTACCCTTGATTGGATGTACAGTACTTTTTTTAAACAAAAATTGAATTTTGTTAGCAGGATCAGGAATATTCCGTAAGAATTAGTGTGATATTTATAACCCTTTAAGAAGCTTTCTTTGGAAACACATTTAGAGTTGGAAAAGAAAATGAAGAGTGGATGTGTATATGAGTTCCATCCAATAACCTAGTGTTCATTTAGCAGAACGTTCAGGGAATGAATGGCACAATGTTTTAAATGAAAGGTCCCTATGATGATACAAGCATACATCACAATAAAAATGAAATTATTATAATGGCTGTGATCTATCATATTTTTACACGAACCAATTTATTTCACATTTTGAGAATGTGAAACATATTAAGCTGTTTACTTTAATCGTGGAAAACTAAGAAATTAGAATCCCAGAGCTATTTGCTTCTGTTTCTGAATTAACTTAGACTTCCTGATTATAACAAAATATAAATTTAAGGAATGATCAACTACAGTAAAGTCTGCAGGAGTTTGATGTGTTCCCATTTCTACTTAAATTGCTATTTAACTTACAGAATATTCTGAATGCCAATACACTGGGACTATATAACTTCCATGTCCAAAGAGAAACAAGTCAGACCTACTCACAAATGTGTAAGAGCCATTGTTATGTAGTTTGGGGTTAAAGCCAATTTTTCTTGTTTCCTTTATCACAATTCATGGTATATTATAGAAATACAAGTGAACTGGGGATGAATAGATGAATGAACTATGTTTTTGATTCCAAGAATGACAACTGAAATTTCTGCCACTGAGTTCTTTTTGGTGACAGAGAGTTCTTTTTGAAACACACACACACACACACACACATTTTGAAGTCCTCCTTGTTAAACAGGAGGAGGAGGAGGAGGAGGAGGAGGAGAGAGATTCTCCTATATTTCTCAATACTTAGAAGTTATAAATTAAGACGTTTGAAGTCAGAGTTTCCTGTGCCTGGATAGTTTTCAACAGGAACCCTGGAAGAAGCAGAGCTCCGACCCAAAAGCATTTCGAAGGGAGGAGCGGGAGGAGCAACAGAGAAGCCTCCCTCCCTCCCTCCCTCTCTCTCTCTCTCTCTCTCCCTCTCTCTCTCCCTCTCTCCCTCTCTCTCTCTCTCTCTCTCCTTCTCTCATGTATCGGCCTGGGGAAGCCCAGGAAGAGTTAAGTGAAATTCACCCCCAGCAAGTAAGAAATGTGGCTATCAAACTGACCCAGAAGAACTTCCGGTACTGGGTCGTGAGGAAAGGATTCCGGAAGAAGGCAGGGCGACGTCTTCTGCAAAAGGGCCAATCGAAACTACGTGGATAAATCCACAGAGTCCCTAAAAGGGTCCCTGTGAACCCTCCAAATCTTTTCCTGTAGCTTTGCAGAAGTTGAATTCGGATTTGGGGGACGAGACATATATCTAGCTTAATCTTGGCCGGTTTCTCCCTCAAGGCCGCCCACACCTCCACATTGTTTGGCCGTCGACGTTTTCAGAGAATAAACTCTTGTACACCTACGGGATTGCGCAGGGCCCCAAGGCAGCGTTTTGACTCACAGTGTTAACGCGGGCGAATTCAGAGATGAGGAGACAGCGAAGGCTTCTTGGAGCACCCTTGTTCCAACTCTTGGCCCCAGCGGAACCTGGGTGGACAGGAGGGCGCCAGCAAGAACGAGACTCCTAAGGGGTCACCTGGCAGTTTAAACAAGACGTAGGGACTTTGCAAATAACATCGCCAATGGGCCCGGCTGCTTCAGTGTCTGCTCTGACCTGTTAAGAGAGTCCCGCCCGTCCCAGTTTCTCGGCCTTGCTCCGTCATTTGCTCCGTAGTCTTTTGGCTCAGTTTCCCCAGGACATTTTCACACCATGTTTAGGCCTTTCCGCAACTTCACCCCTGTACAATTCTGGCCCAGAGAACAGGACTAAATGCCTCTTAGTAGGTTTCCTTAGAAAAGGCTTGGAAAAATCCCTCTCGATCGCAGTATGAAAGAAAAAGGAAAAAGTTTCTTTCGCGATCCAGGGAGAGAGAGAGAGAGAGGAAGAGAGAGGGAGAGGGAGGGGAGAGAGGGAGAGGGAGGGAGAGGGAGGGAGGGGGAGAGAGAGGGAGGGAGGGAGAGAGAGAGAGAGAGAGAGAGAGAAGCCGAGAGACTGAAGGTTCTGAGCAAGTGAATCGTGTAAAATAAAGTAGCTGAAGTACAGGAAAGACAAGGGAGCACCACCGGCTAACTAACATGCACCACCGGCTAACTAACGCATAAAGAAAAGGAATTCGTAGAAATAGGCTGCAGGGACATCACACCACTGATTGCTAAGGAAAGTTGTCTTCGGAACAACGAGAGTCTCGCTGGTGGGGAAAAAAGTCAGCAAAACTTCCAGCGTGCCGACACCTGTTAGAGAACCACGTTCTGCGGGGCCGTTTCCATTGGGGGGGTCAACTTCCCCCCCCTTCCTTCCTATTCGGAATACGGGGCAGTCAGCACAAAACACCCCAGTCACCACGATGACTAGGAAAACGGTTCCCTCTCGACCCACCCGCTCCTTGAATTAAGGGTTCCACCAAAGCAAAAGGCAAAACTTTTTTTTTTTTTCAACTAGAAAATCCTGGGGGCTGCCTCGCCTTCTGAACTTGAAGCCCTTGTTTGTGGCGGACGGGGCTGCTGTCTTGAAAAAGCAAAGTGGGTCTTGGAAAGCCAGGCCCCGGGGCAGCTTTTCTCGAGAAAGTAGGACAGGGTTGAGAAAGGTGGGAGCCCCGCAGGAGCGCCACCTGCTACCTTGACCCTCGGGTTGAAAGGATGGAAAACGCGATATAAAATTTGCCGACTTTCCCAGGCCTGGGCAGGGAAGTCTTTCGAATTAACCGCCAACTTGATTAAGACAAGGGGTAACTCTACTTTTCCCGAACCATTTCGAGAACTCACAGATTACAGTATTATATGGCTTCTTCTTCACTCCCCGTCCGCCCAGACCACGGAGGACCTAGTGGGCAGGTGAAAGAGACGCTGCCAACTTTATTCCAGCTAGTACCTTTAACGCTCGTTTCCTTCCAAGTCGGTGCTTGATATTTCATCAAGCGCCAAGTCTAAGCGAGGCTCTGATAGCCGCTACCCGGCCTATCGCACGTCCTTCCTGAGCGACCGCTGTTTCCAGGGACACGGAAACTTTGGGGGAAGAAAACTAGCTATTTTTTTCCCCCGCTGAAACACTTTCGCTTATCTTATTTTTTTCCCCCCTTTAAGAGACCGTTTAAGAGTCGCCGAAGGCGTTCTCGCCAATAGTCAGGAAAATAACATTGAATGCTGAACATAAGATGTGACGAATGTCTGGAGAGCTGTGGCTTGTCCCTTTCCACCCACACTTTATTAGCAATATTGGAAGGTGGCCTGTCTATGTAATATGTAGACACAGTCACCATGCGATTCCCTTTAGGATGAGGAACGTCATGCAAGAGGATATGACTTAGAAAGGCAAAGAAATGAAAGTCATGAGATTTTTTTTTTTAAAGGAAAGGAAATGTAACTCGAATTCGCAAAACCATTCACTACTCCTTTCCCTATCTATCTGTCCCTGCCGATCATTCTTGCTTCGCGTATCATCTTGCGTATCATCTTGCGTATTATTGTTTGTTCCTTAAACTTGTTACTTTGATTGAATGTTGAGAGAAGAACAGATACGAGTTCTGGGAGGAAATATGCAACACCTGTATGTATGTATTGAAAACAATTCTGTTAAGTGGCATGAATGGATGGGTGGCAGTGAAATAAGACAGAACAAGGGTGGAAAAAGTTTGGGCTATTCGGAGACCTAAGGATGTTTAAGAATGGTGACTGCTAAGTATTTGCTTTGGGAGGAAAAATATGTTTCAAATTCGTGGTTTCGGTTTCGGTTGCTATGTATACATGCACACAGCAAGAATGAATAAACATCTAAAATGTGGTTTACTCGTTTTTATTTTTGAATCATAAAACGGAGAGTACTAATACAGATAACAAGAATATTAATAGGCTCAGAATATGGGACCTGCCTATTTTTTAAAAAGTAATATTAACAGCTGATCCTGGGAGATATTGGAGATGGAAGGGAAAGTAAGGGAAGGGAAGCAAGTAGAAGGCAAAGTATGATGAAGATCACATACTGCCTCCCCCTTTTCTGCTGCCACTTGCAGGCTTCAAAATTCCTCCATCCATTTCCCAAACTTCACTAAACGTTTATCAGCTTGCTCTGGGGTTTTGTTTTGTTTGCTTGATTGCTTTTTTTATGTGAAATTTGTGATCATTTATTCAGTTTCTATGCTGCTTGATGCATTAATTTTGAGCTCCAGTTTCTTGGTTGCATTGTACAATCTGTCTAAACTTTCATTGAAATTATTAGAGTTCTTAGCCAAAAGGAATACCGTCAGATACAAAATATATGTATATTCATGTTTCTATTTACACAAATGTCCCCATACTCATTCCTTGTATATTTTACCATCAATGTGTTAAATAATAAAGGAGTTACCATGCATCCTCCTTTTACTCCCTGCTCAATGTTGAACTATTCACTAAGTATTTCGTCTATTCTCACACAAGCAGCAACCAACCTTCACACTTGTGAAAGCTATCCTGTAATTCAAGTCTATTCATTGTCAAATGCTCCCTCTAAATCAGCTATTTAAAAATTAACTATTTTATATAAAAATTAATTATGTTGCACAGCTGTCTCCACCTTATGGATTCCTACGTTCATTTGCACCCACAACAATGTAGAGACCTTTCAGTTCATAAGTAACTACATTTTAGTCTTCTCTTTCCTAGTTAAATGAGCATCTTTGCTTCCCTGCATGCCTTTATTCATTCTACTGTGCAAGAATGGACCAGCTATTGCTGCCTTTACATTTCTTTTACTGTAGCTTCACAGACATTCAGCCTATTTTTCTTCCTTTCCTTTCTTTCCTTTATTAATTCATGCTCTTTACATTTATTCCTCTTACTTTCCATGTTTCAATCTTTCACGGTCACAGACAAATGGGCCCCCAAATATTGCTCTCTACTGCCATAATGGTTTTCATCAATCTAGCCCATCTCACAATGCTTTTTTTTCTCTCTTCATATGGCAAGAATTGCATAGGCAAGATCATCATACTTGGTCATATCCATGTCACATGCTTCACTCCCTGGTAACAGTAAGGACAGTATCACTTTTGGTGCAGTTTGGGACAATTGCAATCAAAATCCAGTTTTACCTCAAGCATGCTCCAGCTATTCCATGCAGACTAGGATCCATCATCCCAAGGCAGACTTGCAAAACCACCATACTGTGGCCCACATGCCTCCAACTCAAAAATACATGTGACATATTGACATGGTCAACTTGCCTGTTAATTTCAGAGAAACATATATATTCACAGGACTATAATAAATAAATATCCATCTTTCATTAGCTTCTCAAATCTTATTGCCCTGAAACATCTGAGATATACACACATATACACACATATCCTGCATATAATATATACATGCGTTATGTGTGTTGTGTGTGTTTAATTGTAGAATTTTCATTAAAACTGAAGTGTGGAATCTCTTCCATCATTTCTGATTGTAATCATTTTTGTTTGCTCTAAACCTTTTTTAAAAAAAATTCTGGAAAGAATTATATTAGGTTATGTTTAGATTTGCAGATTTTCATCTTTGTCAAGGTTAACATGCAAACAATACCTTTTAAAACAACATGAAATTTATTTTGGCTGAAGCAGTACAGAAATAAGAATGAACAAGAACTTGCTTGAATACTCTACAGGTCTCTGGAAAGAAATTTCAATATGACATATTTTTTGTCCTTAAAAAAGAAAAAGAAAGCTTGATGTGCTTCAATCAGCCAAAGCTTGACCCTGAAAGGAAAGTTATAAAGCAATTATATAATTCCTTCTTTTAAAATAGGTAAGGAGCTGTAATTTTCTTAGAATGGTTTTGTTTGCATTTCTTCTGACTGATAGGTAAATAACCTTTGAATTGTGTTTGCTTGGACTCTAGAGGTCTATCAAGAGATGAATTCACCTTTCGGTGAAACAAGCAAATAGACTTTAATCTAAGCCGACCCCAGACAAAGTGGAAGCCAGTTTATTTAATCGAAACTAAATCTAGTTGCAGAAAGATAAGACGGTGTACATAATCATCCATTACATCCATTAGTCCCCACCTCCAAATATGTGTTTTATGAATTTGACCATTTATTTCCCCAAAGGTTTTCCCCCACTTGCCCCTCTTTAAAAAGTAAAGATTACAGTTCTCTGGAACAGAGCGTGGCTCCAGGAAGCCCTTTTTACACACGTATCTAGAAAACAGGAGTTCAGGAACCCGGTCCAAGTTTAAGGCAATATTAATGTGCAGGAAGGTGGCAAGAGGAAATACAAGACGATTTAGGTATGCGCCCTGATTGCTTCCCAGCGATCAGCTCACCTTGTTAATTTAAACCCCAAAATGGCTCTATTGGGATGGGGAGGATGGGCGAATGTATAAATTGGGTATATTTTTCAACAGTGAAAGACAGGTTGATTTGTTATCCTATCTCCCACACCTTGATGCTTCCATTCCCCAGATAAGGAAGCTCTTTAATGGGCCATTACTCACCCCACCAGCCCATCCCACTGCGGATTCTTCTTTGCCAAGCCTTGAATGCATGCAGATTTTTCATTTTAAAAAAAAAGAGAAGCTCACCAGAAAAATAATAATAATAAAAGGAACCACATTAGGATTTCAAATGACAGCTCTGAGTGCTCCATTTTGGGCTCTGTAGATGCTAATTTTAGCACAAAGCTGTAAAAGACGGAGAGAAAAAAATAGATCTCGCGGGGGGAGGGAACAGCTGGAAATTTTTCTCCCGAGCTTGACCAAAGTCACTTACTTACTTAACTTTCTTTCTTTCTTTCATCTTTCTTTCGCTCTTTCTCTAAACAAACAAGAGGAATGCCCAGGATTCTGCTGACACGTGTAAGCGCCTGCAGACGCGAGGCATTCTTTTTCCTTTCTTTTTAAAGCCGAAGGTTCCCCCTCTTTTTATCCCTACGCCCCCAGCTATCAGCCGAGAACCTTCTCGCGTCCAGAACGTGCCCGGTTTTTTTCCGCCAACTGTGCGACTCTTCCTGCCACTGGGCCGGACGGAGGGCCATCGCCCGCCCGCCCGTCCCCGGGTTGGCCTTTGACAAATCGCAAGTCCCTAGCCTGGATTTCCAAGCACCTGGATTTTTTACATAGACAGGAAGGTCATTTAGAAAGAAAACCTCGAAGAAAACCCCCAGGCCAGGAAAGCCTTTTCTTCTGGCTGCCTCTCGATCAGGTTGAAAACATCATCCAACCGGCGGCGCGCTAACATTACACTCCTATTGCCCCGAAGGGGAGCGATGCCATCACTTGCGAAGAAATAGCCTTGTGTTCCCTTCTATCGGCCCTGATCAAGCAAGGTAAAGTAGGTTGCCGTAGCCTAAAGTCCAGAAAGTCCTACTCAGCACGTTTTCAGACCGTTTCTGAGACCGGCTCTGCCTCTAAACCCAACCAAGGACAGATCGATCCCCGCTCACCGAGATTTGGGCAACTACACCTGGTTACATCCTCCTCCTCCTCTTCCTCAATACGCACCAGCGTCCCACCCTCGGTGCCTACAAACTGCGGAGTGTCTCCGGGTTGCAGTTAAGTCAAAC
This sequence comes from Notechis scutatus, assembly GCF_049901735.1. Classification (NCBI taxonomy): domain Eukaryota; kingdom Metazoa; phylum Chordata; class Lepidosauria; order Squamata; family Elapidae; genus Notechis; species Notechis scutatus. The sequence goes on from NC_142009.1 coordinate 288,937,869, forward strand.
TACACGACGATATGCTTCGTGCACAATAAACTATGTTTTATTTTGATTATAAATAAGATGTTTTAAAATACTCATACTTCCCTTAAAGTACAATTACATAGGAAACCTTTGTAGAAATGATGGGCGTGTTCCTTTTTTTCCTTTTAACAAGTTAATAAAAACGGACTTTTAAAAAAGATTCTAACGTTCTCCCCTTACCTGTTAGTACGTCCCTTGTTAGCTTTCCCACCCTGGGCGTCAACAGTATTTTAAATGCTCCTTTTTGGGATTTCAATTAGTGGGTCTGCAAATATTGTCTCTCGTCTATGAATGACGCCACTTGGATTCCCTTGTCTGCTTGTCTTCTCATTATCTTGGACTCCCTTCCCTCGCGGCAGAGTTAATCGGGAATGCAGGAACCAACGGTGTAGCTTTGCTTTTTTACTTTTCCCGAGACAGAGACCTGCTCGTACATCCCGTTGAAATGGCCGCGACATTTCCCCTGTGAAATTCAGTGGACCTTTGGGGGAATTTTTCTGGCGGGACTCAACTCTCTTCTGCATTTTTCTTTTTTTTACAAAGCAGGAAAAATACCAAAGGCAATAAGAAATGTCGGTGATAATTATAATTTATTAGACGCTTCTTAGGAAATATATTTAAAGCCAAATATATCTACATAAGTAGCAAAGAAGGGAAGGAGGAAAGGGCAGTGAAATGAGGGAGGGAGGGAAGGAAGGAAGAGGGAGGGAGGAAGGAAGACAGTGGGGAAGGAAAGAAGGTGGGAGAGGAAGGAAAAAAGACAGTGGGGAAGGGAGGAAGGAAGGAAGGAAAGTGGGAGAAGAAGGAAGGAAGGAAGGAAGGAAGGAAGGAAGGAAGGAAGGAAGGAAGGAAGGAAGGAAGGAAGGAAGGAAGGAAGGAGCATCAAGAAAGACTAAACTGCCCCAAATGTCAAGGTTCTGTGGAGATCCATTTTTAAAAGTGGCTTTCCCCCCACCCCCGTAAAATTAAAAACAAAAACAAAAAAAGCTTTGATTTGTTTGATAGATCCTCGCTCCACATATATTTTAAAAATCAACAAAATATTCAGGTCGCTAAAAACTATGGGTTTTAGTCCACGGTTTGCGATGGACCAGATAAGCTACGAGTTCGTGAGCTGATGTTAAGGCGCCAAAGTGTCGCTGCGTTTCCTTCCCTTTCCCGCGGTCGGGGACTTCGCTGTCTACACAGAGGTGCCGGTGTTAACTTTCCGGAAGGAGGGGAGGAAAGCCCACCCCACGCCCCAATGTTTGTGTATGTACATACAAACGTCCAATGGAGTTTCCACGTCAGCCGAGAGGGTCCCCGGTCCCGAAGGGCTTCCAAGGCCCCCAACTTCTCCGGACGGTTTTCGTCGGCAGCCACTGCGAGAGCAGAGTCTCTTTTCTCTCTCTCTCTCTCTCTCTCTCCGACTGCGACCAAAGCCAACGGCCTCGTCCTCTCCTCTCTTTTCCTCTCCGAAACAAACAAACAAACAAAAAGAAGGGGAAAGTCAGGGGAGGGGTCTGGTGGGAGGCAGGGGAGGCAGGTCAGCTCGTTCGGGGAGAAAGGGGTAGCGGGCGCCGGCCGAAGGCGGGGGCCGGCCGGTCCTTTTCACCAGGTCCTGCCATAAAGCAAGGTGGAGCAGGACATGGCCGTCCCGTAGTCCGAAGTGGAGGAGTTCAGGTGAGACAAGGCGGACACCTGGCTCTGCAGGGCGGAGGGGCTGCTGCCCGCGTGCTGGCCCAGGTCGGGCGATTGCCCGGCGCTACTGGCCTGGTGGCTCGGATGTTGTCCCAGGCTGGCCCCGTTGGAGGCCACGGTGATGGCGGTGGCCGCCGCCTGTTGTTGCTGGTGATGGCCCTGCAGCGCAGTGGAGGGTGCGTTGGAGCCCGCTTGGCACGGCTTGCCGTCTTTGACCAGGACCGGCACGGCCACTCGGCGGGGCGACTGCTGCTGCTGCTGCTGCTGCTGTTGGCAAGAGGCGCCCTCCTGTTGCTGCATCTGCTGCTGGGCCGCCTTGTCCTTGGCCTGGCGCTTCATCTTGTAGCGGTGGTTCTGGAACCAGATCTTGACCTGGGTGGGCGTCAGGTGGATCATGCTGGCCAAGTGCTCCCGCTCGGGCGCCGACAGGTACTTCTGCTGCTTGAAGCGCCTCTCCAGCTCGTACACCTGGGCCTGCGAGAAGAGGACGCGGCGTTTCCGCCGAGGTGCGCTCTGCAGGGGAGCCATGCTCTTGCTCACGTCGCTCAGCGAGCCCAGGCCCCCCATGCCGCCCATGTTCATGCCAGACGAAGGGCCCATGAAGCGGGAGACTGCAATCGAGAAGAGCCAGACAGGCAGAGTTAGTCGCCCGCTGGCCAGGCCGGCTGGAAGATTTTTTCACCTCCGAATCCAGGAAGCCCAACGCATCCCCTCTTCCCCCACTCCCCCAGAAAGTGAACCCCGCTTGCCGGGCGGCCAGACATTTTCTTCCTTCCTTCCTTTCTTTATTATTTTTTTTTTAAAAAAGCCTAAGCACAAATAACAAGCCAAGAGCAAAGCAAACAAGACCGCCCACGGGTTACTTAATAAGAACCTGCGGAAATCGGGCTTTGATCTAACGTGGGAGCTTTTCCCGTGGAGTTTAAATCAGATCGCCCAAAATGTGCCCAGGCCCTAAGCATCGCCACTGAAAAGCCCGCGAGAGGGAGATCTGGAGGGAAGAAGAAGCCGTACTGAGAAAGAGGGGAGGGTTGTGGTTAATGTAGACCACATTAAACGATTGTGTCCTTATCAGTAGCTTTCGCGTTGCCTCCGAGAGACCCGGTTCAGAATCAGAAACGGCGTCTGCTGAGTAATCGACAGAGACCTTCCTCCCCGGTCTCCTCATTTACAAAGTTAGGCGTTAGGGCCGCTATGGACTCTGTCGGCGCTGTTCCAAAGTTGAGCTAATATTCCCACTGCAGACAAAGGCTGGAGGCCCGGCGTCTTTTGCAGCATCCGTGCACCCTGCACTGCCCAAAACGCACGACCTGAACTCCTCCGCAAGCCCTGCATTTCGTTTCCCCGCTCATCCTTGATATGCGGCGGGAGGCACCGCCGATTTCCCTCCGTTTTGCGCCCCTTTCTTCCCAGTACAGCTGCCGCCTGAGAACGCGCGAACCTCTCTCCTTCTCTCAGCTCCAATTGCTACGAACCGTTGGCACCAGGTCTTGTCCATCCCTCATGGCAGCAGAAGCCGCTATACGGCCTTCGAAGTCTGGAAGCGCCTTAAAATGAGGCGCAGAAGAGGGGAAGACGTGCCGAAGGAGAGGAGGCAACCCGGGACGATTTTAGGAAAGGGGATCCAACCTCCCCGGCCCCACTTCGCTGATCGCCGCTCTGACCGCTACTCCCACTCTGTTCCACCTGTCTAGGGCCGCGCCACGATCCCTCCCTGAAGCGGGGAAGGGTTTTTTGGGGGGGCGGGCAGCCGCGAGCACTTACTTGTAGAGAAGCGAGGATCCGGGTTGGCTCCATACCATCCGGTGGCGGAAGCGCTGTTCCTCATGGTGTCCTGGTAGGGCGGGAGGTCGCCCATGTTGCCATTGCAATAGCCGCCCATGGCGGTGTGGGACAGCTGGGGGACCCCGGCGGCTGCCATGTGGTAAGCGGCGGTGACCGTCCCGTTATGGCCCATGGGGTGCTGCTGCATGGTCGGCTGCGCCACCTGGGATTGCCTGTACGCTGCCAGAGGAGCCCCCAAATTACTCCCCTCCATGGCCACTTTCTTGTAGCTTTCCTCCAAAGGGCTCAAGATGTCAGACACTGAGAAAGGAGTCGTATGCTTTGGGCTCATCGACATGTTTCGGCGGCTGGGGGGAGAGGAGGGGAAAAGAAGGGAAAGGGGAGGCAAAACTCTCTCACTCACTCTCACTCTCTCTCCTTTTCTTTTGCTTTTTTTTTTTTTTTTTTGCCAAATATTCTGCTGGGTTGCTTCCACGCCGATCTTGTTGGATGAACACGTAAACCGAGTGGACCAAGTCCGCCTTAATTGGATGGAGTGGAGGTTCAGAGCTGCCTTTCGTTTGTTTTAGCCAGACGCCAGGTTTTAGGCTGCCACCAGAGGCGGGGCATAGGCTCTAAAGCAACAAGACAATAGAGCCCGCATCTTGCCCAAGATAATTAGCGTGCATGCTGATGACAAGATAAACACCTTTAAGTTTGGGGGTTTTTTTGTTTTGTTTTTTTTACTTCTCAGGATTTGCTCTTCGTTTTCTGCACTTTTCAAGAAACAGGTTAGTCTTTTCACACACACACACACAATAAATAAAATTATGCCTCCCCCCTCCCCCAAACGGAACCGATTTTGTTCATTTATATATTTATTTCCGGGAGGAGGGGAGGGGAGAGAGAATCGAACCCTTAGACTATCCCCAAGAAGGGGTATAAAAAAAATCCCAAGGATTTAATGGGGGAGGGGGTTCGATTCATCTTTTCTTATTTGCTTGCTTCCGCCGCCCCCCACCCCCCCACCCCCGCCCAGCACTCCGCCCGTGGATAAGTCTGGAAGGCAACCCAGTTCCGATACCAACCTCTCCCTCTACACACACACACACACCCCGCGCGCCACTGCGACCCCCCCTCCCCACACACACTCCACGCGCTTCCGCCCTACCAGTCCTCTTCCTCCTCCTCCTCCTCCCTCCGTCTGAACGAGGAAGGTCAGGACTGAAGAACTGGATTGAGTCTTCCTCTCCCCCCCCCCCCACCCCCCTCCGCCTCGCTCCCGCCCTCCCCCGCCTCTCGTTAGAAAGGCCGGACGGAGAGAAAAGAACAGGTCCCGTTCAGACAGCGCCAAGTTGGCCGCAAGGCGGTCCCGGGCCAGACCTTGGACGGCTCCTCTCGGGAGAGGCGCTGGCTTTCCTAGAGCAAACTACTTGTGCCTTCTCGGGGCTGCTGAGGAGGCGTCAGCTGCCGCCGAGCCTCTAGGAAGCTTATCCGTCCGACCCTCGCCGCGCATTCCTTCCCCCGCCCGCCCTGCCACTCCGCGCTTTGCCAAATATATGTTCTCTCTCCAGACATGCAATCACCTGATCCTATCGCCGCGCGTGTTATTCTCAAACAGGAAGAAGCTGGAAGTTTGGGGGGGTGGGGGGAGAAAAACGTGCCAAGCAATTGTATAAGAACGAAGGGGCTGCTGGAAAACACATTTAGGCGGAGAGGCCGTTTGTTATTTTTCCCAATCGGCGCCGTGTTTCAACGCACTCCTTCGGGCCACGTCTAAAGCTTACAAGCGGCGTTTTGCCACCAGAGACGCCAGGCCTGCCAAAGACCCTTAGGTCACCCACCCACAGACACACTCCGCCAGGAGAGAATAGTGTCCTTATTTCCTAAGGTTTCGCTAAGTCGAACTGCGGCCACCTCGGCGTCTAGACAAACCAGGAGTCCAAGTTGGCGGCGCTGCGGCGGAGGTCTTAATCCAGCCCCGATCCACCAACGGGTCAAGGCGCTCTGCTTCAGGGGCAGCAGGACTTTGAGGCCGAATCCTGGCCTCGTTGGAGGCCTCTCTCCCCCGCCCCCGTCGCGAGTGGGGCAGACGCGGGTTGGGCCGGGGGCCCTTATTCATGCCTGGAAGCACCCAAGGGCAGCTTGGTTGCTTCGTGTTACCCGCCGCCAGCAGCCGCGCCTCCTTGTCGCAAAGCTATTTCTCAATGTGCGCGTTTCATATTCTTCTCTCCGGGAAACGGAGTGGGTGGGAAAAGGGAAAGGTGGCGGGCGTGGGGGGGGGGGAGGGAGACAGATTTCCTGCATCCTTGCCTGGCAGGTTAGTGGTACCTAATTTAATAAAGCGATTCTCTGAAACAGAGAGGGGGGGGGAGAGAAAAGAGAAAGGGGCAGTTAACCCGATGGTTTTCAAGCTGCAACCGTTTAGCAATTGCCGTTAGTAAATCTGTTGGCATGTAAAACGGGCTCGGGCTTTTCAGGATCATTAAAAGCAAGCCGGCCTAAAAAATAAAAATTAAATAAATAAATGCCAAAGTGCACTTTTCCTGCTCCCGGGGAATAACGAAATATCTTTATCAAAAGTGGCTTTTGCGTAAATGGCCGGTCCCTTTGTCGCCGACTCCACATCGGCTCATAAAGATCGTTTTGCTCCAATTGTGAGACCCCCGTTGAGGAGTCAAGAAAACGCGCAGGGGCGAACTCGATGCCCGCCTTGAGTGTTTCGCCCCCTTCCAGTAAAAACCGGCGCCTTGATGAGGCTTTCGGGCTCGGCAAGAGGTGAGCTCTGGCCCGCCGATGTAACTGCGGCCAACTTTGGAGGCAGAGCGTCAGTTTTCCCCCTTGAACACTCCGCGCGCCGCTTCTGGACAGCCGCTGGAAACGAGCGCCATCAAATCAACGGGAGTGGCTTCCGAAGTCGAGGCGCACCCGGGTCGAGGTGCTGGGTTAGGTTTAGGAGAAGTTCTGGGCACTTGTGGAGGAAGAAGTTTCGCATGCAAGTAACATGGCGTCCCAACTAGGCTCCGTGAACGGTGAGCCCCCCCCCCCTTTTTTTAAAAAGTGGGGCTTCCCTCTCTGGAAGTTTCTTTCTTTCGAGCTGCAGCAAACTTCAGAGCCGCGAATGACAGCGTTGTGTCTGCCGCCCTGCAGTGTTTTGGTTTCCTGGCGAAGAAACTTTAAAACTTACTTCTGATCTTACCTGAATCCAAAGATCTCCGTTATAAAGCCGATGCTTGGGCGGCGGTGACGGTATTTTTTTTTTTTTTTTTTTTAGGATATATTATTTTGCAACGCTTTATTTGTAGGAGCTCGGAATAAAATGGTTTAAAACAATTTAGTCGCCTAAGAAATTAAGAACTTTGTTTTTCTTTCAGTTATTTTACAGGCTGATCGTTTCAGGATTGTTTCATTAAAGCAAATAAAAATTTAAAATTCCCCCAAACAAAAACGAATAGGAAGATAATCGAATTGTGCACTGCTATTATTGGGGATGGACCAGATCTATATTATGTGGAAAAATTTGAACACAGGTAGAAAAGTTACTTATATTAACAGCATATTTAACCTTTAACACCTACTGATATACAGAGATTATACAAGGATGTCTTCAGCATATGTATCTCAATATAAATAAAAAACACATTTACTTTCTACAATCGTTATTTTATTTATGTTAAGAACACAACTTATTTTAATGTACAATTGAATAATCAAAATACACTAAATATTAAGCATTGCTCTAATAATATTCTAATAGGAGGTCAAAGTAATACTTAGCAGTAAATATATGTATATATTAGTTTGCAGTGGGCTGCTGTATTTTGTTTATATATAGAAAAGGAAGGAAGAAAAAAAATCACACCTTTTAATTATATAATTATAAACAGGGTTTCTCAATTTATACCTTAAAAGAACAAATAATTTCCAAATTTTTCAAAACTTTTTTCTTTCCTCTCTGCATTTTCTTTGGAGTATTGATTAGACTGGAGATTTGCTCCTAGAATATTTTCCTTCAGTTTGTATTATTCATACATTTTTATGAAACTGGAACCAACTCTATTCTACCATTTGAATCTACACCTCTACACTGGAATGTATTTATTTTGACTAAAATGATCAAACTATAGCCATTGATCCTCCAAAATCTAGCAGTCACATAGCCAATCAAATATACAGCAATGGCGGGCAGAATTAATTTATATGTAAAATCACATCCAAAGAGATGAGTTTGATCCTATTCAAATAAGCTGATCTCCAAATCAAGTCAAGGCAAAGTGTTTGAATTTCATTTGGTAGACAAGTTCATATTTTCAATTAGTTGCAATAGTGCTTACTTGTAAGTGCTTTGATTTGAAGAGATTTTGGTTACCAGCTAAGAGAGTGTAGACTCTGCAGCAAAAGCCTATTGATTTCCCTTGATGGAAAGATGCAGCAATCATTTGATCGACTTTGACCTCGCTAGCTTGCCTTTCCTTCGGTCCAGCCTGCACCGCGGCTTCAGCAAAGTACATCAACTGGTCTCAAATGCAAGAACGGCGGGGCCGTTCTCGGGTGGAATTAACTTCCACGGAAAGGAGGCTTGATGGGTGTACGTTGCTTCTAGGAGGTGATTTCGAGTAGTAGCCAGTCTCCTTCAGGCGTCCTCCTCCCGACCTTCTAATTCAGCAAGCCAGATTAAGTCCTTCGGAAGGAAGAAATACACAAAACAAGCGGGTGTTTACTAAGTTGAAGACTGGATCAACGTTCGCAGATACCCCCACCTCCTGTGAAACCCTGGGCTACTTCAACTTCAATTGTCCACAGTTGGTTTTGATGATGGTGATGAAGAAGACGAAGAAGGCAGGGTGCAAAGAAATGCAAGGTGGACTAGGATGCGTTTGGCCTGCTTCAAAGGCTCCCACTTCCGCGACAGCCGCCCCAGTCTCTGCCTTTGAGAACACGTTGGATTGCCCCCCACACACCCACATCCCAGAGCCTACAAGGGCCAGCTCTTCAAGAGCTCCAGGTCAAAGATGCCTAAACTCAAAGCGACCAAACCCGAAGCACGCAGAAAGGAGACAAGCGCCCACTAAGGTGACAGCCGTTGCCTTCCAATCCCCTCCAGCCGCCCTTCCGAAGAGATGCTCCGATGCTTTGAGAAGGGAAGGAGAAAACTTCTCCCAGCCGCCAGATGGAATCAACTTCTCTGCATTTGGGGCAATTCTTTGGCAGCTGGATAAGAAAAAGCTTGAACTAAAACAGAGGTCTCCAAGCTTGGCAACTTTAAGACTTGTGGATTTCAACTCCCAGAATTCTCCAGCCAGCTTTGCTGAAGTCCACAAGTCTTAAAGTTGCCAAGTTTGGAGACCCCTGCCCTAAAACTTAGCTGGAAACCCTCACTTCTGTAGCCTTTTAGTTATACAGTACCAGGTCATTAGAACTGTCTGGTAGCTTTCTTCAGAGATGTTGGACAGGTCATCTTCCACCCATCTGCTCACGAAGGACGCAGTCTCAGATCTCGGGAGCACTCCGAAATTCAGGAAGTTCCTTTTCAGAAATCAGAAGAAGAGGAAGGGGCAGCTCTTCTCATTCCCATCTCTTAAGAAAAGAAGGGCGCGTCCCAGCGAGAAAGTGACACCCAAATAAATTCATTCAAGATGGCGTCCTAACATGAAGCACCGCTTAAGTATTTTGCTCCAACTACTTAATGAATATTGGCCCTTAACGTTGCTGTCCCTGGGCATTTGTGCCCCCCCCCCCGCCCGCCCTGTCTCTCTTTGCAAAACCCAATTCTGGTTGGGATTTCAAGAAGGCAACCAGCCCAGTTTAGGATAATTTTAGACCTTGCCTTATTTTTGGGGGTGGGGAGGAGGCAGAGTCCCTTTGAATATTTAGCATTGTGGGACAGAAGGAAATGTTTCATTAAATAACATTAGCACTGACACATCTATAAAATGCTTTCCAAAATAAAGGAAAGTTCTACAAAAAGGGCAGAACCGAATCAGTTTCACCAGATTGCTAGCCCTCCAGATCTGCTTTGAGATTTAGTCCTGTTCCAATCAGTCCCAAATATATTTTGCTTTAGGACAGCCTTCTCTTAGGCTCCACTTCCTGGTTTTAAATGGGTCATCATGGGTCAATCGGTGGTTCCATTAATTGATTGGCAGGACCTTTATCTTCAATATATTTGATAAGGACATATTATATCCAGATGCTAAGATTTGTGAGTGACTTAAGTAACTCTGAAAACAGGGGAAATAGTTCCAAATTAGATGTGTTTAAAATGAATAAAACAAGTTGGTAGTGTTCTGACTAGTTTTCAGACTATTGCTGCTTTGGCCAGCTAAGATCATACTAGTGACAGGAGTAGTTAACAAAAAGATGGGAGATTTATTTTTGTGTGTGTGGATGAAATGTCACCAAATATTTTTACTAAAAAGTTATGTCCGGTTTAGAATGCTACATTCAAACTGTAATATTCACTTCTTCCTTTCTTCCATTCCTCTTGACATTTTCTCTCTCTGTTACTTACCTGGTTGATTATTGTTCAGATTTAGTTGTTTTAATATTGATTTTAGCACCTTAATACTGATTTCAGTGCTTTTCTTATATTCCTTCTTGTGTTTCTATTGACAGTCCTTTCCACTGAAATCAGTTACTTCCATATATGTATATATATATAGTTCAGGTGGATTTTACCACCTCCATCCATAACTTGCCTTAAATTTGCTTAATTTGATGTAGATAGAGTCAGGGTCATGAGATTTTTTTTTTTAGTGTCCTTCACATATTATTTTAGTGCAATGAAGCAATTAAACAATTTTTAACTTTGGACTTCATGGCATTTACCTTCTCCCTCTTTAGAAAGTAATATGCTTTATTTAACTTTCTTCCGAATTGTTAATCAACAGTACTGTTTTTTTGAATTTGGTTTTTTTTTAAATTTGGGTTCTTTCTTTCTATTCATTCTCCCACGTAAAGCTGAATTCAGATCTAACTCCTAAGTATACCATTACTTTGGTATCAAAAGGGCCAGGTATCCACCATTTTATGAGTCAGTAAAATTATCACAAGGTTGGATCATTCCCCTAAAATAATTATTGTTGCAGAGAAAGAATTCTTAATTCATGATGTGACACTTCCAAACCTCTTATTAGAAAATAATCTCACATAATTCAGTTTCCTTTCATGTTATTTTTAATAAACCATAACATTCAATAATAGTGGGGTTCTTCTCAGTTATTGTAGCAATATTTTTTCCAAAGCAGAAAGTTTCTATGTTTCTTAGTTTTTATTAAATAATTTTAGATAATTTTATTTCTTTATTCCTTTTTTTCCTCCTCCATAATCTTCTAGGAGAGCACATGACCAAATGTTCCTCTGTGAAGTAAATATCTCACATGTTGCTTCCCAGGGAAAAGATCTTTTTAAACAAAAGGTAAATAGTTATGTGAACATAAATATGGAAAAATATTCAGTCGTTAATCTTGCCTAAAATAATTCTGCCTACCCTGTCAAATTATCCCAAGAGGTAGGTAAAATCCCACATGACATGACAGGGGATGTGGGTTTGAATTTAGGCCTTTTTCACTGTGGCTTCTGCTACATGGAATGCATCATAATACCTCCTGCTTCTGCATTTCAGAAAGTTTTTGCAAACTTTTCTCCCTACGCAGGCATCCATTTTAATGCTTTGTGAGAAGCGAAACTAGGCATATGATTTTTTTATGAGTTGTGTCATTATTGATTATTGCTTGGGGGGGGAGAAAATTCTCTGTTTGCTGCCTAGAGCAATATCCAAAAGTTGTGAGTAAATGAGTAAATAATCCATCTAGTCATAATATGAGCCATTCTAAACTAGGAACAGCTGTACCATCTCAACAGATGAATTTCAGATGAAGAGAAATCTTAACTCACCACCTTAATTGTAGAGTTCCTATTGCAATTCAAAATCTTCTTTCCTAAATAATGGTTGCAGAAAATAAGGAAAAAAGAAAAAAGGACAGGTATTTTCAGAAAGTTGATACACGTGTCCACAGGTATAAGAATGTGCACATAAACTCACTCCCTCTCACACACACACATACCTACCTTTGTATCTGCAAACTCACATGCATAAAGATATTAGCATATAGAGAAAATAATATAAAAACAGTATTATACTGGATGAAACTAAAGGCCAACTCAGCGCAACATTGGCCAACAAGATAGTATGGAAAACCTACAAGCAGAATAAGAATGCTGCATGACCTTCCCATTTCTGCTTCCCCAGCAACTGGTACAGTGAGGCCTATTGTTTTTAATCATGTTGAGCCATTGTGACTTGTAGCTACTGATAGCCTTTGCCTAATCTCCCTTCTAAATTATCTAATTCAAAGTGTTTGTTACAGGTAGGCCTCGACTTACAACAGTTCATTTAGTGACTGTTTGAAGTTACAACGGCACTGAAAAAAGTGACTTAAGACCATTTTCCACACTTACAAACTTTGCAACATCCCAAAGGTCAGATGATCAAAATTCAGTTGCTTGTTTATGACGGTGGCAGTGTCCCGGAGTCATATAACTTTTATAAACAAAAGAATGTTGATTTTCTAACAAGCCAAGTCATTGGGGAAGCCAGATTCACTTATCAACTGTGTTACTAGCTTAACAACTGCAGTGATTCAGTTAACAAGTGTGGCAAGAAAAGTTGCAGAATGTGGCAAAATGCACTTTACAAATGTCTCACTCAGCAACAGATATTTTGGGTTCAATTATGGTCAAAATACGAGGACCACTTCTACAAGAGCCACACTATATTTTGCTATCTGAAACAAACACAGTGAATCTTTCCAAGTAAAAATGAGTAATTGGACTGATAGATTAATTTTGCTTCAGCACTAAGAATGGAACTGTCATGCCCTTGTTAGAGTCAGACTCTGAGGGAAAGGAGGAATAGCCGACAGGGAGTGGAGGTATGACTCCAGGGGTTGTGGAGGAGGCTGGGGAAGAGCAGAGGCTGGCTGGGCAGTCAGAGGAAGAACCAGGTCCATCCTCTCTTCATCTAGGGCATGCAGGGAGGAACGGAGAAGGGAACAGTGTGGCTTATGGGAGAGGAAGCGGCCATGATCCCCCTCATTGGTTGCAGCTGGGGAAAATAGTATTTAAGAGAGACGGTTAAACACAGTGTTGTCAGAAGCAAAGTGTGTGTTATTTTGGACTGAAGTTATCTTGGTTGGCATCCTTCCAACAGACTGTTCCTTGTTATATCCTTGAAGTTGGTAATTACTTATCCTGGTCGGTTGTGGAAATTCCTTCATTGTAGTTTTTTTAAGTTTTTTTTTATTTCACCTCTATCTGTTCATTAAGTTCGGACTGTATTGTTTTCTTTTGAAGACTATTTTTGAATAAGTTTTATCTCCAACTGAGAATTATTGAACAGTGGGGTCAAGTTGGAGGCATTACAGAACATTTATTTACGTTTTGGATTTTGTTATGTTTGTGTTACACTCCGGGTCTTCACAGGAACAGAATTGTTTACTACAGACAATATGTTGGGAAATAAAATGGCTGCCCATTAAGTTCAGTTTACCCAGAACTAAGGCAACTGCCCCACTCTGTCTAATGATAGAATAGGCTCTGATATCAACAAAAAAGGAATAAAATGAGGGATAGTTATAGGGGTAATCTTCATAGGCATTAGGTTTCCGCAAACTTGCAAACAACTTGACCAAGATATATGGCTATACTCATGGGACAGGCAGAGCTTTCTAAAATTAAAAACCAAGGAAAGATGTACACCTGAAGACTGGGCAGAAGTATCTGGTCCAACTGGCTCAGAGAGTGAAATAAAATGCATCAATTTTCATCACAGACTAACAACGTTATTGCAGCATAGGTTTTGTTGTTCTTGTTGTTCCTGGCCACAAGCTTTCATGCATCATTTGGATGCCACTGAATGTAAATGCCATTATACATTAGACTTTAAGGTGCCAGAGTTGTTATTTGTCCAGCCAGGAACTGCAAATTCTATTTGTCAGATGTATTTTCTCCATTCCTAATTTTCCAAACTGCTCACGTTTTCAGAAGTCTGGCTTTGTTTTGGAGTAAATAACCTAACTTTCCAGGATGTAACCAGCTTTCAAATAAATAAAAATAAAACATATGCTGATTATGGGTGATTTGTTTCGTAGGAACTCCTTCCAAACTTCAGGAATTTATTCACTTGCCACATCGGTGGGAAACCTCTCCTCATTAGAAAGTTGTAGTGCTGGATTTGGGTGGAGGAGGTGGTAGGGCTGCACAAAGAGCTCTGCACCGATTGTGCTCAGCCAAGGAGAAAAGGTAGCACCTGTGCTGTCCTGAATGTCACCCTGGGCCTTGACTTGTCCACTAGGTCAAATGTAAGATGTTACTCACACTCTGAACGTGCCCTCTCTAACATTCCTTTGGCTGGACAAACTCCTAAAAGCCAATGATAACATTGGCTGAGGCCAAAGCATTTCTCACTGCAGGTTTATGCTGGATGATGTGCCCCATTCTGTGGAAAGTTTCCACAGACCAACCAGCTTATCTCATCTGCTTATTGACTTTTCTTCTGCTGTACAGTATTGCATGTTCATCAGTGAGCTTTCAGAAAAATACAAATGTTTTGTTATCCAATTTCAGTAAAGTAACATTAAAAGCTAAACCTCACCTAGGGGATGTTCAGATGATACTATACCCCTAACTCGGAGGAATGAAGGCTTTGAACTTTTCCCCCTGAATTAAGTAACTATTGCTAGACTTTGCAACTGAACAAGAAGTAACAGCAACATTTTCAGAGCTGAAAGTATTAAAGTATTAAAATAAAATATCACCAATGAAGGATTTCGAGAAGCACATAGGTTGAATAGCCAATATTTATTCATATTTGGACTATCAAAAAGCTTTTGACAAAAAGACTCTCATTAAAGACCAGTGAGCATACAATAGAAAAATGTCATATGGTGAGATTCTTCTCATGGATTAATAACAAGCTAAAGAACAGAAACCAGAATGTCGGACTGTTTTAATTTGAACAGGATTAATTGAATGCAGTCAAGGACACTTAATTTAGAATCATAGGGCTTTTGAGTTAGTTGGTCAACCAGTCCAATTCTGTACTCAGTTGAGAGTTCAATCCACTAAGACATCTCCAACAAGTGCCTGTTTAGTGCTCAAGGTGAAAACCAGGATTACTCTTCTAAGCAGAATGTTCCACTGCTCAACATATTGTCAGAAATTTCCTGCCATTAGTCAACTTTCTATTTATTTTATCAGAAGTAACAGCTCTACTTTTTTCTGTATCTGATAGTTATTATAGCTCCTATTAGACTTCTGTGTGTGACCATAAGATTTAGTTCTTCATATCTCTGTCAAAGTGTATGTGATGCTCAGAATTGGACGCAGTGCTCTGAGCACACCTAGCTAATTGCCATGATCCTTCCTCAAGAATTTTCATCAAGCAAGGCCCAACCAGTCTAGGGATGGTTGGGTGGAGTCAGGGCCCTTTAAGTATTTAATAAATGACCTAGGCTTAAAAACCTGCAAGGGAGGGACAGCCTTTGTAGGGCGTGTCAAATTTTCCAACTTTCAATTTCCAAACATTAGGGGTGTTCAAACATGGAGACTTGCCTTGGAGATTATAAAGAGATATTGGCCATTTTAATATAATTTAGATGTGCTTGGTAAGTAATTACATGCATAACTTTTTAACATTTTGTTTGTTTCATTTAGTTTCCCATGTTCAACAACTTTTCAGTGTGAGGAATTCTCTAGCATCTTATTTTAGCCTCTTTGACATTCCATTTTTCCCAACCTTTAATGGCATGAATTTGTTTTCAGAGGAGTGAAATATACCTAAAATATATGAATGTGAATTCATATATTTAAGGTGTATTTAAAGGTAGTGAATGTGATAAGGGTGCACTTGGACTTCCCTTCCCCCAATCCTTATATTAGCCGATTACTACCATATTTTCCCTGCTTTCTCAGTCATTGCCAGACTTTTGTTTCTGGTAAACAAGGTTAAGAAGAAGTTTGCAAATATATGCCTGCATATTATGAAGGCTGAGGGAGTTACTTCTTGCATTCTGGTTTTCATCCATAACCTGACTTCTCTCTCCTCTTCCCATAATAGTCCAATTCTCTGTCTTTAAATACAGATATCGCACTGCATGTTCACGGTGCAGTTCTCTCCCATCTCACAGGCTTCCACTGCTACAATGACTAAATGCTTCAGAGTTCTCCAATTTATCAATGTCATTTATCATTTGACTCTTAGATCCCATGAAAACAAGCTCCAGTGTAGGAAACTTTTCATGACTTCTACTCAAGGCAATCAGAGTAAGAACTGAAGTGCCTTAAGACTTCTGCCCATGTTGTGGATGACTTATTTTCTTGAAAGGAATACAGCAGTTTTTGGATTGTATTTATTGTGTAGACTTGGCGGAAAGTAAACTAACCTTAGCAAATCATTACTGACAATTGAAATGACTCTTAACAGAGGAGAACTTCAGCGACAACAAAAAGCAATGTAAGGCAATTGTTTTAAACAAACAATCCCACATTATTGATTTTAATGGCTTACCTTCCCCTTCCAATTAGTATGTAACAATTTTTAAATAAATAAAAACAGGATAAGTCCTACATAGTGAAAGGAAAACATATACTTGTTTACTTAAAGTATTACTAGTATATTTTTATTGCTGGTGGAACAGGGAAAGCTATAGGATGAACTGCCCAGAATGTCAAAAAAACTATCAACTTTGTGTACTGTGCATCTGAATTGTCATCACTTCATGATTTCCTTTAAGCCAGGGGTTGCCAACCTTTTGGGGACCTCAGGGACCACCAAACTCATAATTTCAGATCCCAGGGACCTGACTAGTCCACAGTCAGGGACTAACTGGTTCTGTGGGCGTGGCCTAATTTGTGGGTGTGGCTTGGTGGTCATGTGACTGGTTGGGCATGGCTTGTATGTAAACATTATAAATATTTATATAAATATTGGTGTGTGTTTTTTAAAAAAAGAGCAACTTTTACCCAAAATCAGGCAAGGCAGGCAGGCAGATTGAGTTGCTCACAAAATCACAGGTTCATTCAGAAATCTATCTATCTGCCATTGGCTAGCTCAGTCTGTCACGTAAAATTTGCTTGCAAGCAAACTCATAAAATTTGCTAGCAAGCAAACTCACAAAATTAACTCACAACACACCATGTATGCAAATATTGTTTTTATAAAAAAGAGCAACTTTTATCCAAAATCAGGCATCGGCTAGCTCAGTCTCTCAAATTTGCTTGCCGTGAGTCTGCACTGAATTTGCTTGCAAGCAAACCTTCAGTCCTAAGGGAGATTCGGCTGTGCTTAGATAGAAAGCAAGAAATCCAACCATTTTCTGCTTCCTAGCTAATCTAAATCTCCTGGCACAGCAGAACAGATGATGGTCAGAAAAAGGAAAAATAGCAACTTAGCAGACAAGTTTGCCGGGTAAGGAGTGAGTGGGCGGGGAGGGTTCCCGCGAGCCATGTGGGCTGAGCAGCCTTCTGTTTCTGTGCAGCCTGGGGGTGCTCTGGGGGTGAGATTTCTCTACAGCCCACCAAAATTTTCTCATGGCCCACCAGTGGGCTGCGGCCCACCGGTTGACGACCGCTGCTTTAAGCAGTAATAACTTGGACAATTTCTGCTTCTGTATAAGTAGTGAAAATAATGTGTGTGCATACACCTTCTCTTTAAATTTAAATACAATAGGAGGGTATAGAAATAGACAGAATCATAAAACAGCTTCCAGAAGGTCACAGGTGTTTAGCTGCTCCCTAGTTCCCTCTTTCAAAGGGGCCCCTTAGAGCTACTCTCATATTAATACTATTATCAACTAAATAAACACTGTCAAGAAGTTTAGGCTGTCCTGACTAATGATTTGATTTCTCCATAAGAGACAACTCACTATTACTCAATCTAATACGCTATTTGGGGATGTTGGAAGTTATAGCCCAAAATATCTGAAGGCTGTTCCATTAAGACAGAGAGGAAAAGAAATACTATATAGGATGAATGATGATGGGAATAGGATGCTATAAATGTCTCATATGTATATAGTAGTACAAATCTGGATAATTGAGAAACCAGTTCTATATTCTTTTAATAGTCTTGGGTCCTCTCTCTGGACTGGGAATTGAGGCATAAAGCCCATTCTTCATTGAAACTGAAGAAAACTATTGACTTGAAACCATAGTAAGTTAACAGGGTATAAACTATTGTTCAGTGTATGTGTGTGTGTGTGAGAGAGAGAAAGACAGAGAGAAATATTTATGGTGCAGCAAAGTCATCAAGAGATATTAAGCACTCTGGTGTCCTTTATACTTCCATTAACTTCTATTAAAGTGTCATCTAATAAGCAACTATGTTTGGGCCATTTAAAGTCAGCTGTGCTGTCCAGCCAGTGTATGGGAATTGGATAGTTAGGTAGCAATTGTGAGCTGTCCCCTTAAGGGAATGCATCATGGTAAATGTAGTTAAGGTATTCTGGAAAATGTAGTCCATATCACGTGACCACATATGTAATCCTGATTGGTCACTAAATTGACCCTCGATGGGTTGTAGGAGGTTTCCTCACTCTTGGCTGAACTCACGGACTCGTGGTAACTGTTCTACTTCTATCGCTACGATATGAGGGAAAAAGGATAGCAGATAATCATCTTTTTACCTACAAGACAGATATGCAAAGGATTGGTCATTAAAGAACTTCATCACAAGTATGAGTTATGAGGATACCCGACGAACCAATAAAAATCCTTCGTTATGTATGTTTTGTGGAGTTTATCTATCTGCATCTGTACAGAAGACAAATCTACCACTGTACAGAATACAGAACATCAGCACTGAGCACTTTATAAAGAAGCAAACTGGAAAGGAAGATAGGACTAAATGGAAAGGAAGATAGGACTAAATGTTTTATTACATTAATTAAATTGTACACTGGCCAGAACCCCTCTGTGGGGGAGATGGGTGGTTAAGAAGTTTGATAGAGACAGATGAGATAGATGACAGACAGATGATAGAGATAGATAGATAGATAGATGATAGATAGATAGATAGATAGATAGATAGATAGATAGATAGATAAATCAGTTGTTACACAAAGCCAAACAAGCCAAACAAAGCCTGCCAGCCTATTTTATACTCTCTGAAGGACATTATGAGAAAGTCTTGATTGTTCAATGCTATTGTGGAGATGAACATCCACAATACCTTCCATATGACAGGAGATGGAGGTCAATACCATTCACTTGGAAGACGGTAACTTGAAAAAGGACTGAATTATAAAAGAGAAGGGGGGGAAGGAAGTTAGGTATGATGTGATTTGTGCCATTTAGGAGAGAAGGATGTAATAGCTCTAAATCAGTGGATCCCAAAGTGGGTGGTACCGCCCTCTGGCGGGTGGTGGGATGCCTTAGGGGGGCGCTAAGAGGCAAGGGGGCTGGCAGGGGAATGCTAAGAGGTGGCAGGGGGGCGCTGGAGGTGGGCCCCTCTCAGGGCGCAATTCAGGGGTGGGATTCTACCAGTTCTCTCGCTCTCTTTCCCTCTTTCAGGCTCACCCCATTGACTTGGTGCATGCTCCACTTGGACTTGCTTGGGCAGGTCCCACCGGTGCAGCGGGCTCAATGGGATGGACCTGCGGGGCTGGCGCCTCGAACGCGGCAGTGGAGGCGCGTTTGAAAAGCAGAGCAAAGCCAGACTGGCTTTGCTCTCCTTTCCCGACTGGAGTCTAAATGAAGCTGTTCTGTTCTTTTGGGCTGAAGTTGATAAATACCTGTAGGGAAATGAAGACACTGTTTTAATTATGAAGTTAACTAAACATCACGAAGTATGAACTACTATCATCACAGTTGTTCTAGATGCATATACTCCCTTTTTAAAGACCTTTTAGTTCCTATTCGGGGTAGAGCCAAGGACAGTGTCTTCACCTCTAGGCAACCAGGCCGCTCCAGTTGTTCTAAATGCATATGAAATTGGAATTCATGGATTGATGATAATTGCATGTTACACTCTAGTGAATGAGGATGAAAGAATAACCAGGGAAGAGTTTGAAGGGGGAAATTGCATAACCTTATAAATTAATTTCATCCAGAGAAGAAATTATTCGGTGAGCTGACAAAACGGATGGGTGAGAATGACATGAGAGAATAGATACAAAGTGATTCAGCCATTTGGTGACTCAAGTATGAATGATAATGGTCTGATGCACATTTGCTTAAACAAAAGGTCTCTTTGTTTCAAATATGCAGCTTAAGCATGTCTATTCATACCTACAATAGCAAAGAAATGAACATAAATCTTAAAGCATGGCTGATTTTAAAGTTATTATTAAAGATTGAAAGAATTCATGAGGGCGAAGATCTACGATGAGACTATATGATCTATAGATAGATCTATAGGATCTATCAGGTAATGAATGGAGAGACCTATATTTCTTTAGGTGGGGTGGATTTGTATGTCATGGGAGGGGGCAATTTTGTCCAGGAATGAAAGGAAAGGATCCCCTTCTTTGGATAGTTGGGCTAGTGGCAGTGGTGGGAAGACTACCTTCTTAGAATGAAAATACGAGAGATGATTCCCTAAGTGTTTGGATGCTGCTATGCAAAGAGACTCTGTGAGAAAAATGATATCTGAGAGTTCAGACTCAGCATGGCCAAAGCCAGGTGACCAGATCATCTCACTGAACCCGGGAGGAAGGGATTGGGAAATCAGAGTAAAGCTATGTGAATATACTAGGAGGGGGGCTGAGAGATGTTGGAAGACAATAAAGGTGGGCGTTTTCCACAATGACAGGGAGAAGATACATGATAGCAAGCGGTGGAGCAATTGTTTCAGGGGAAGGGAGATGGACATTCTTGCTGAACCTCACTATTGGCCCTAATTCTTCAAAATATGGTCCCGTAGGCCAAACTGCTGGAGGTCTGCTTGTGCTAGGATGGGGCGAATACCTATTGGAAATGTCCCTGTGTTTTGAATGCTGCACTAACCATGACTCCAAGGCCAGGGAGACAAAATGGCATTGAGATGTTCTACTTTATAAAAATTGAGTATGGACCCTGTGTGTGAAGTTGAGCTTTAGAAGTGCTGCTAGTTTAATGCTGAACCTGTGACCGGCAAGATCTCTGCTTGAATTTGTGGTTAAATCCCCATGGTTATCAATTTAAGTTACTTCCATCTCCATTCACTAACAGCCAGGTCAGGGGACATCCAGGATTTGATGGCTGCCCTTAGTATCTGGACACATGCTACATACTTACTATCCTGATTAATCCAAGAGAGAGGGGGTGAAGGGAGGGAGGGAGGAAGGTCAAACCATTTGGTTTATAACTGCCTTTCCCAAGGGAAGGCAGACAATCTGACAAGATTCCTGTAAACTGGCGATCAAAAATAAAGAAACCTTTCTTATTCATTCTTTGAACTGTTCCAGTTGTTTGTAGGCTAAGCAGAAGATGCTTCAGGGTCCTAACCTCATGCTTAGAGGCTGTGAAGGAATAGATAATATTACACTGAAATACATCTAATATAAAACTAGCAAGCCAGTGACTGTCTAGCATTACAAAATACCTTAAAGTCTTTACCATATATGCTTTCATCACCTGGATAATTTGCAAGAAATCTCAGACAGATTAAATGATGCAACAAGGAGTATAGATCTACGAAGTAATTTATAGAAGATCAAGGCAATTTTCTTGTTGATAGGGAAAATAAGAGGATTAGTTTGTTTCACCTAATTGATGAGAAACCAGAACAAACAGATGAATATGTGTACATTTTGTACATTCTGTGAATATCTGGAAAATATTTATTAAAAATTGGTATATGCATAAAAAATAAAGACAAACAAATGCTGTTATAAAATACAGTATGTTTCAAGGAATGAAACATTTGTCAAAATAAAGGTAGTTTTGAGAGCATGCTTCTGCCCAATTTCTTATATGAAAATGAGAATTGGGTAAGTCAGTAAAAGAAAGTTGAATGCAGTGGGAATCACATATATATTCAAAAGTATATGGGATAAAATAACAAAAGGTGGAACAAAGAATAGATGGTGCTTAATTGCTGTAATGGGCCAAATCCATTGTGTGCCAAGCCTCACGTGAGCAACCTCAATGGTTCGGTGCATGCTAGGTCTCACGTAGGCTGAAAACAGACACCAGGAACAAGACCATAAAACACGTCACAAGGGCAGTTAACTGGAATGCAGCTTGGTTTGCTAGTTTAAATTTACCATGGCATGGTTATTGGAAGATGCGATGCATCCACTAACATTCC
Source organism: Notechis scutatus (assembly GCF_049901735.1). NCBI lineage: Eukaryota > Metazoa > Chordata > Lepidosauria > Squamata > Elapidae > Notechis > Notechis scutatus. The sequence goes on from NC_142009.1 coordinate 288,959,620, forward strand.
TACGCATGTAACATAATGATTGGATAATCTCACCCCTTTGTGTGTTCCCAATAAAAGGAGTTCCCCAAACCCTGATCGGGGCAGCTCACCCAAGATAGAACTTGCGTTGGTGTCTTTCTTGATGCATTCGACCACCCAGTGAGAAGCCTTCCATATGCGGAGCAAAACCGCATTTGGTGACCCCCGACGTGATCCACTAAAAGGAACGGGTGCGTCTCTCTTCGACTGCCTATCTCACCCGGCCGGGCGAGCCAGTTGCAACTCAGGGAAGCCGTCTCGTGTCACGGATCCCTCCCCAGGAATCTTCATCAAAGAAGACATCCTCCTTTCAGGTGAGTATGGGCGGAAAATTCTCCAAAGAGCAGATGGCACATTTGCAGGAATTAGGGGAATTAACGGGAGTTCAATTGTATTCTTGGAAGTCAGGGCAAAACGCTCCTGATTCCAACTAAGAAGGACCTTATTACCCTTTGACTTACATTCACACGCAATGCCCGGCTTATCCGGATAAAGGGTCCTTGAAAGTTTCCACATGGCAGCGTTTGGGTGACTATCTTCATAGCAATCCCAGGGCTCCACCAAAAATTCTGACCACGTGGAGGACAGTCCTGGAATGCTTAACAATCCATGGCTCAGCTGACCAAGACCCCCTCCTCTGAGGGGGATCCTCCTCCTCCCTATACAGCTGAAACCAAGACAAAGGACGCTTTCCCTTTAGACACTCCCCCCACTGCTCCTGAACCCACGAGTTCTCCTAACTCAAATCCAGCGAGGATCAGACACCCATGGGAGCATTCGCACAAGCCATGATGCAGGGACGCAGAGAAGGCTCTCTTACTCTAGAGGAGCTCTCTCTCTGTCCCGTTGAATATGAGGGGATGAAGCCGGAAATATGGTGCCTAGACTTGAACCTTTATCCATGAAATTAATTAGAGATTTAAAACAAGCCGTGGCCATGTACGGCATCCAGGCACCATATGTCAGAGGCTTCATTAACACCATCAGCACCTCCTTTTTCATGTTACCCCAAGATTGGAAGGATCTTTTCGCATGATACTGACAGGACCACAGTACGTTGTTTGGGAATCAGACTTCGTGCCGAAGCTGAAAAATTTGCCCTCGATCATGGTAGGGTCGCGAGAGCAGATCAAATTTGTGGTATGGGTCAATTTAGGGACTTAGCAACTCAGGCGACACTCACAACGTACCCTTACCTTTGCCAGTATTATTGCAATCAGAGCCCTTGACAAAGTTGATGATCCTACCTCTGGCATCGTAGGATCTTTTTCAAAAATCATTCAAGGCTCAAATCAGCCGTATGCCGAGTTCAGAGAGGAACTTCAGAAAGCCATTCATAGGCAAATCTCTAATGTAGAGGCCCGTAAGGAGCTTCTGTTAAAACTGGCTGTTGAAAATGCTAATGAGGATTGCAAAAGGATTTTGCAGCCTCTATCTGCCCAGAGGGGGCTTCCCTTCGGACTATTTAAAGGCTTGCAGAATCGTGGGGACTGTCTCCTACAATATGGAGCATCTGGCTATGGCTTTGCAGCAAGCAAACTCTCAGAACAGGCCGGCCGGAAACTGCTTCAATTGTGGGAAACCTGGCCATTTTAAGGCACAATGCAGAGCCAGAGACAATACACAAAACAACACCAAGCCTAAGACAATATGCCCCAGGTGCAAGAAAGGGTACCACTGGGCAAGTCAGTGTCGCAACAACAATTCTCAGCCACAGGGAAACTAGAGGAGGGGCGATCAGCCAGCCCCACTCCCAAGGCTGACTCCATATCTTTCCACCTAATTGCCTCTGAAGATATGGAAATTGACATCCCAGGCACTGTTTACTTTTCCCCACATGCCTGAAAACGATCCCCCTGCCATGACACCCTCATAATCTATCCCATCCGAGACCTCATGGCAAGGGGAATCATTGCTTCTCCGCTTTTGAGAGACTCCGATGACTTTTCCTCAGTAGCCATGGCAGTAATTGGAAACACTCCCACAAAAATTAGCAAGGGAGAATTAGTAGCAACCGCTATTCCAGTACCTGTTAAAACAGATGATGCATGGGCATTTACTGTCCATCAGACAGTAGAACAAGCCAGGCCTGTGTTAGCAATTTACAATCCATAACAAGGTCTTCTCGGTCTCTTAGATACTGAGCTGATGTGGGTGTCATCCGAACGGCTGAGTGGCCGGACGATTGGCCTTGGAAACTGCCCCAGCTGCTCGGGGAGTGGGAGGAGTTCAGCACGCCCACCGTAGCAAACAGTGGCTACCGGTGAGTTCTTCTGATATTTCTCGCACTGCCTACCTCCAACCTTTGGTCCTTCCACTGCATACTAACCTGTGGGGCCGTGATCTTATGTCTCAACTTAATGCGAGACTCATTATTGATTAATGGAATCTTTTGCTAGAACCACTACGGTTGCAATTAAAACCACAGAACCTGTGTGGGTAGATCAATGGCCCCTCACTATAGACAAACTAGAAGCCCTGCACTCACTTGTTCAGGACCAAATTGTCAAAGGGCACGTTGAACCATCTGTCAGTCCATATAACACCCCATATTTGTTATAAAGAAAAGTCAGGAAAATTCAGGATATTATGTGATCTGAGAGCCGTAAATGCTATTATAAAACCAATGGGGGCATTACAATGTGGTCTGCCAAATCCCAACATCATCCCTGAGAAATTTGATTTAATGGTCATTGATTTAAAAGACTGTTTTTTTTCTATCCCTCTGCATGAACAAGATCGTGCCTTATTCGCTTTTACACTACCTCGTTTAAACAACTCCTCTCCCTCCTCCCGCTTTCAGTGGAAAGTCCTACCTCAAGGCATGCTTAATAGTCCCACCATGTGTTAACACTATGTCAACAATGTCTTGCTACCCTATCGCTCAGCTTTTCCACAATTTCTGGTGTATCACTACATGGATGATATCCTTGTTGTAGCTCCTGGACCACCGGGTACGGTGTTCACTTCATTCTCTTTCCTGAAAGTCGTTCTTGCAGAAGGAGGTTTGTACATAGCACCTGAAAAGGTGCAAGTACTAACTCCATACGCATATCTGGGCTATAAAATGCTTTCTGCTACTGCCTATCCTTCACTTCCCTCTTTGTCTCTACCTTCTCAACCCACCTTGGTTCAACTTCAGCAATATCTGGGTACCATAAATTGGGCCAGACCTTTCCTGTCTTTAACCACTGATATTCTCTCTCCATTGTTTGAAGCCCTTACCTGGGGGAAAAGCCTGCTGACATAATATCCTTGCAGCAACCTCAACTTCAAGCAATAACTCATAGAAGAGAATATCCGAAAAATATGGGTAGACAGAGCTGCTGCCAATACTCCTTTAGATATGGTCATTTTGGCCACCCCGAGGCTTATGACCGCAGCAGTAACTCAAAAGGACCAAAAACTCCACATCATAGAGTGGATCCATCTTTCCCATACGCCACGATGCTCCATCACTTCCAAATCAGCTCAATTGGCTCAATTGATCATAAAAGGTAGGAGTCTGTAAAATTACTTATGGGAATAGATGTCTCCACACTTTTCATCCCTTTTTCACTGCAAATATGGGAACCTCTATTCCAGAACTCCCAAGAAATCCAGTTTGCCTTAGCTGACTGGCCTGGACTAGTTTCTGCCACCCGCCCGCTGATCCACGTTTTCAAATCATTCGGACAATACCCATCTCTTTCTCCTCTCCCATCAGCAAAAGGCCTTTGGTCAACGCCTTGACTATTTTTGCTGATGGCAGTAGGAAAGAGGAGCATGTGCTTGGCAAAGGAATGGGGTGTGGCACACTAAAACCACCCCTGTGCAAACATCACCACAAAGGGCTGAACTTGCTGCAACCATATTAGTCTTCCAGAATTTTAACGAACCCATCAACTTGATCTTAGACAGCCTATATGTTACTCAAATAGTCTCTACTATCCATGACTCTCTCCTGCAATTGATAAAAACCTCCTCTCTCTTTTTGTTACATTACAACACCTTGTTGCACAGCGTCAACATCCTTTCTTTGTAGCACACATTCGTAGCCACCAACCCTTCCCAGGAATCCTCCAGGAAGGCAATGATGTGGCGGATCAAGCAGCTGCAGGCATCTTGACATCACACACATTGACTCCTTGGGAGAGTCATTCTTATTTCCATCAAAACACCAAAGCTCTCATGAAACATTTCAACCTCACGATGGCTGAAGCCTCAGCCATTAGGCAGCAATGCCCCACCTGTAGTCAACAAGCCCATTCCATTCCCTTAGGGGTAAATCCCCTGGGTTGAAAGCCTGCGAAATATGGCAAATGGATGTTACTCAATTTCCTTCATTTGCCCCCTGAAGTATCTGCATGTTACAATTGATACTTATTCAGGGTTCATAATGGCAACTCCGCAAAGAGGAGAAGCCTCCAAACATGTCATCAATCATTGCATTCGCACTTTTGCATCGTTGGGACGCCCAAATGAAATAAAAACAGATAATGGTCCTGCATACACTAGCACAGCTATGTCAGAATTTTGCGCTAAGTGGCAAATTACCCACAAGTTTGGTATTCTCATAACAGCCAGGGACAAGCCCTGGCAGAGAGAGCTAACTTGACGCTAAAAACAGCGTTAGAACGACATTTGATCAAAGGGAAAAGAACCCTTGGCCTCCCGGCGATGCAAGACACTCTTAATCTCTGTCTTTATACACTCAACTTCCTCAACCTCTCTGGCACCCCTGCTATGACAGCAGCGGAGCGGCATTTTTCCTCCCCTCCCCTGATTCTCCCAAACCACAGGTATACTACCGCCAACTGCCAGACCCTACTTGAAGGGTCCTGCTGCTCTCCTCACCTGGGGTCGTGGCTACGCAGCTATCCAGCTTCCAGATCGTGTCCTGTGGGTTCCTGGACGGCACATCAGACCATACCACCCCAAAGTAGAAAAGTCACCACCTGCAGACATATCAACATGATTCGCTCTCGTTGCCTTGCCAACCCTCTTCCTCTTTCTTGCTGCACATGCCTCCAAGGTCTCCATTCCATCTCAAGTGACGTACTTCACGCCAGGTACTCCCTCCTGCTGACCTGCACTGCATCTGGGGACATCTTTCCCCCTTACCTCAGATGGTCAACGCTCCCTAAGCCGTGGCCCCACATCTCCAGCAATGCTTCCTTCCAGATCAACACTTTTGAACATCCCCTAACTACACTCCTCATACTTCGCCCACTGCCACCACCTATTATTGCTCGGTCGACGCCTCTATGATTCCATAAGCAACATTTATGAATCCTGGACAGTCCTTAGACCCCGCTCATCTCGTCATTATCACAGACACTGCAAGTCAGCCTGACATTTATGCTCAGGCCACCCTTTCTACATCGAATTAAGAGATCGCAGAACTCTGCCAGCGCATCAGATGGTTGCACCCCTGCCTGACCAAAACCACGCAGGCAGGTTCCACTCAAATAACTCTCATTTACCATACCCAACAACCGCAGAAGTGCCTTCCTACGGGAAAACTTGCCAAAACAATGGGACCATGTACCATCTATGCAAGATGAACTCAAAACCATTTGCTACGATCCCAAGGCAGCTGTACGTCTCAACGTCACCTTATGGGCAGGACTTCCAAAAACCTCTGGCAGATCCGATCCTGAAGGGGAAGGAAAACTTTATTACCTAAACCACACCACCGTGCTCAAGGACGGTACTAACCCAATTGTTTTAATCTTTGATGTTTGTGTTGCTTGTTCTAAACCAGGGGGGACATTCATGGGTCGGATGACTGAAATCAACGACGCCCCACAATCATAAATACTTGTGTCATACACCCATTAACTGGGCCATGGGGAACCCCAACCACTGGACCCCTTGTGGAGGTTCCGTTGAGTGCTCGGGTTGGTCTTGTGTCTGTGATTATACCGGGAGGGTACTCAGGTTGCAATCATCTGTCACATTTCAAACGAATATCAGGGTCTACCACAGACAATAAGGTAGAAATCACTATCTCCAGGCAACACCCTGCCTTGGAAACTTATGGTATAGGGATTGATGGCACAGGAATAGACCCAAATACTTACATTACCATAAAAACTGAAATAATTTATGAAGGCGAGGAAACATCATTAGGCTGGTCAGTATATAATAATTTAAGGAAATTAGAAAAAGCCCCTGATACCAGCATTATTGCAAAAACTTGTTCATGGATATGGCAGAAAAATTGCAAAACAACTTGCAGTAACCACTGTTTTGTCTGTGGGGGAACCACCACAGGAGAACAACGGCCATGGCAAGCCTTAGAAGCCTCGCCATCTCTGTTTAATAACATGTCTTCTGTAGGAAACATAACAGCTAGAATAGCTTCCGATCCACTTATCTGGACAATTACCACTAACTTAATTGGTAGAAACTGTTTTTCCCGAAATGGATCCACTCCAGTAGGACACCTCCTTTGCTTAGGTACATGGGATAACTCCTACCAGACTTGGACAGCACCTGACAATGCTACCACCACACCTGCCAAATTCAACACTTCCTCCTACCTTATCTCTATGACACAACATCCTCTCAAATTTGGACAGCTCCAAATAACATGTATTGGATTTGTGGTAACCTAGCCTATCCGTCCCTTCCAGCAGATTGGCAAGGGTCATGTGTATTGGGGTGGATAAGACCTTCCTTTTTCCTCCTACCGATCTCCATCAAGCAAGAACTGGGCATCCCTGTGTATGATACATTATCCCACAAGAAAAGAGACACCGATAATACCTTTGCAGGCTTCCTGTCAATCAGAATATGAAGGGGACACCTGGACCTCAGAAAGAATTGTCTGCACCTTCAGCATTGCTAGTTGGGCCCAAGATGGCTCCTGGGGGTACAGAACCCCATATACATGATTAATAGAATTATGCGTTTACAAGCTGTTTTAGATTTAGCAGGACAACGTATAGACAAGGCTCTAAACACTCTAGCAACTGCTACGGACAAATTACGCACAGCTGTCTACCAAAATCGTTTAGCTTTAGACTACATACTAGCCAAAGAAGGAGGGGTATGTGGTAGGTTCAATCTTACGAACTGTTGTCTTCAAATTGACAAAGTTGGCAAAGTAGTAGCACAATTAACAACTGAGATGCGACAATTAACCTACAATCCTAATCAAGTATGGCAAGGTATTGATTTTAAGAATATTTTTAGTTCTTGGTTCCCTAAACTACCAGGATTACAAGCCATAGTAGCTCTCATAGGTATGATTGCTGCAGGATGCGTTATTCTTCCATGTGTATTACCAATATTTGTTCGTACCATCTCCAATAGTCTGTCTTTATTAGCTGAAAAGCGTGCCATTGCACAGGTTAATGCCCTCTGGGAAAAAGAACCTCTGTACAAAGTCATACCCTCAGAAGACCCTGATGCGTGCGCCGCACAAGTTTTTGCATGGGTAGTGATGAAGATCCAGAAGAAATTCCTCCATATAAAACTAAAACAGAGGAGATGCTGTAATGGGCCAAATCCATTGTGTGCCAAGCCTCACGTGAGCAACCTCAATGGTTCCGTGCATGCTAGGTCTCACGTGAGGCTGAAAACAGACACCAGGAACAAGACCATAAAACACGTCACAAGGGCAGTTAACTGGAATGCAGCTTGGTTTGCTAGTTTAAATTTACCATGGCATGGTTATTGGAAGATGCGATGCATCCACTAACATTCCTACGCATGTAACATAATGATTGGATAATCTCACCCCTTTGTGTGTTCCCAATAAAAGGAGTTCCCAAACCCTGATCGGGGCAGCTCACCCAAGATAGAACTTGCGTTGGTGTCTTTCTTGATGCATTCGACCACCCAGTGAGAAGCCTTCCATATGCGGAGCAAAACCGCACTTAATGATTATTAATCATTAAGTAATTCACCTAATGAAGTGAATGACCACCTTAAAATGGATGTGTTGGAGTAGTTTTGACATCTAAAGAGAAGGTGAAAAGGATTGAAATAATGATAGGCAAGACCTGATGAGAGACTCAGAAAAAGAATGAGAAAAGTGGGGGAGGGAGGGAGGGAGGGAGGAGTCAATCAATCAATCAATCATCATAGGGACATTGTAGGGACCAAATGGAAAGAAAATGGTTTGCAAATATACATATGGAAACGCATAATGAATGTGCTGGTGTAAACTAAAATGAAGCTATATTTCTTTTTCTTATCTCATGCCTTTAATTTGCTTTTCTGCCCTTCCTTGATGACCATATTGGAAAGCTTTAGCTGTTCACCCAGTCCACCAGCACATGCAAAGCTGCTTTGGCCCACTCATCTTTAGTCATTTTTATCCCACTTCTGACAAATGTCCTCCAAGCCAGGGGTCTCCAACCTTGGCAACTTTAAGATTTGTGGACTTCAACTCTTCAAAGCTGGCTGAGGAACTCTGGGAGTTGAAGTCCACAAGTCTTAAAGTTGCCAAGGTTGGAGACCCTGCTCCAAGACACCTGAAGCTGTTTTCCACATCAGCATCTGATTCTTAGGATTCTTCGGAACTCTCATTCTGCAAGTTGCATGATTTGGAGAAGGAAGGTCATGCATGATTTGAAAAATAAGCCTTCTTAAGGATTGCAAGAATTGGATGCCAGCATAAAGAATGATGCAAGGCAGCTTGGAGAACAGTATTCTTTTGTCAGCAGCAAGAGAAAAATGGTTGAGGGTGAGTGGGGTAGTGGCCATTTTGTGTGTGCTGGTGGGCCTGGCTTTGGCCAACACTTCAACACACACACACAACTTGTGCACAGTCTGTACTGACTTCACAGGGCTTCCTCCACTCCCCTAGGGCATCCCTGCACTTCTTACCTAGGATTCTATTTACTTAACAACCCATAATTCTCACTTAAATGACCACAACTGGAAATAGAATAGAATAGAATAGGAATAGAATACCTTTATTGTCATTGCATTCTATAAATACAATGAAATTTGAAAGCTACTCCAGCACAGTGTCCCAAACACCACATCACAATCACACTGCAGAGTATTTAAAAATTAAAATAATTAAAATAATAATTAAATACCTAGTCTAAAACCTATTTAAAACATATAGTAAGTTAGATAGTTTAAAATGCTACTATATACATTGGGCTAAATCACATACGCATTGTTTGATTCAAGACAATTATTGCCTTGGAAAAGAAACTGTTTCTCAGTCTATTAGTCCTCATTTTAAGACACCTATAACGCCTCCCTGATGGTAACAGTTCAAAATATGAATGTCCAGGATGAAAACAGTCTGTGGAGATTTTTAGTGCTCTAGAGAGGAGTCTGGTCTTCACAATCCGTTACACAGTATGCCAAAATGCTCTCGATGGTAGAACAGTAAAAAGTAACCAGCAACTTCTCACCCAGACCACTCTTTTTCAGCAGCCTCAGAAAGTGCAGGCGCTGTTGGGCCTTCTTTGCAGTGGCCATAGTGTGGACTGACCAAGTAAGGTTGTCAGAAATATGAGAAATATGGGGAAAGGCCAGGATTGCAGTCATTGAATAAAGCAGTCACAAGATACTAGTCTCAACTGTGGTCATAGATTGAGATCTACCTGTAATGAAATATTTAGAACATATGTATGTTCCTGTATTACTAGAGAAAAAGCCTTCTGCCAAAAGGTTACACTGCATAATATGCATAATCTTAATCTATCTTTATCTACCAAAATGTTTTATTTTGTGGTGTAATAAATTCAGAAATCTACAAAATACTACAAAAACAGCTATATTGAAGTTGGCTGTTAATTTGAGCACAGGAGGCACATCTTTGCTGCCCGAGCTTCCCAAGTATGTCTCTGAGCATAGCCACATACAGATCAGTTGGTTTTCAAGATCTTAGGTGAGACATTCCAGGTTTTCTATTCCTTGAACTTGGTGGGACAGTCTTGGCTTAAGGGAGAAAGATTATTTTTACAACCAGAATACATTAGGACAACTTTAAAAAATGGGAAAAACTCAGAGGAACCAAGGGGAAGTTGATAGTGTGGGGAATAGTTGTGGTGTGATAAAGTTTAGGAGGGACGTAGACTTTAAAACCAACTTTAAAAAATCAGAGAGCATTGGAAACTGCTACTTACATGTTATTGATTTGTATATTCTATTACATTCTTAATTATTTATTACACAATTCTTAATTAATAAAATCAATGATTCAATTATATATAATTATACAATCATACTTGCTTTTCAGAAATAGTTTGAAACGGAAGACTTAACACTGGCACAAAGTCCTTGAGAAGAAGGAAGAAAAGAGAGAGAAAGAATTCCTGGAGTTCACTTTTCCTCATAGAACCTACTTTCCCTCCTCCACAAATTTGAGTGAAATTAATATCAAGTTATTTTTCATATATCATCTATTTCAATGTCCACTAGCAGGCATACAGCTTCAACTGTCCTCAGGGGTGCCCTGAAGGGTGTGGTCAAAAATGTCAATAAAGTGACCACAACGATGTGACTGAAACTGCACACATAAAAAAAAGCAGATGGTTTAGTCACACCATTATAGCCATGACTTTTTTTTTTTTGTATCACACCCTCCGAACTTCTCTACTCGTAGTGATCATTAAACCCTTCAAAGGGAGGGATAGGGGAAGGCTGCATTATATTTCTGCTTCGGCATTGTTCAAAATAGTCAAGCCCAGAAAAAAAAACAGTCAATACTTTAAAAGCGATCAAAACTTGGCTTCGTGAAAGTCAGGTGATACGATGCTTTCTGTACTACGGGAGGGGCCTAATATTTATTCATTGTAAAAGCCAACTCTGCCTTTTTCCTGAAAAATTCCACTTCGTGGCTCAAAGAGCGCGGGAAGTCTTCAGGCAAGATTTATTTCTGTTTTAATCACCCGAAGATACTCGCCCTACACGCCATGATCTCCGCTTTCCCTTCTGGGCTCTTTCAGATGCTTCCTGCGGAAAGTTGTTCTGTGCAGGAAAAAAACGTGGCTGGCTTTAATAAAGCAAGAAGGCCATCTTCAAACAATCTCCCCCTCTCTACCCACCCATTCCCACTGACGTTGTGGTTGTTTTTAAAACGTGAAGAGCTGAATGTTTTCTGGAAGGCTCATCAACTGCTCGACAGTTTTCAGCAGCGGTGTGGGAGAAAGGGGTCCCAGAGTCCACCTGGTGGGGTGGGAGAAAGGGGTCCCAGAGTCCACCTGGTGGGGTGGGAGAAAGGGGTCCCAGAGTGGGGCGTCGTTCTGTCTACCGGTTTGGTTGGGGTCGCGAAGCATAGGGAAAGCTCTCCCACTCAACCACCCACCCAGTCTCGAAGAAAAACCGAGAACGTGTCCGAAGGTATTTATTCCCCGAGATCCTTCGGTATCTTCCGCAAAATACTGCCCCTGCGAAACCAGAAAAATCAATCAATCCAAGCACGTACAGTATGTCGTCGGAAATGGAAATCCAGAGATCGGCCCCCGAAGCTTTTGCCCCGGAAAGCCAGGGCCCGCACACCATCAAAGCAAGCGGGTGCCTCCTCAGCTTACGTGTCCAGGAGGAGGCACACGGCTGGAGGAACCGGGGCGAGCTTAGCTGCAGGCCCAGCTGCTTCCCAAGGAGCACCGCTTCAGATTTGAGGCGATCTGCAGTAACCTCTTCCGGACGCCATGAGAACTGCAGTCGGCTGCAAAGCCGTCGAGGTCATTCCGAGTCAACCGTCGGGATTTTGCCCCCCCCATCAACACCTCAGAGGAGTAACTTCTCAGGGTTTGGCACAAAGAGCCTCCGGGGCAATTCTGGCCGAGGCTGGAAGCAGCTTTTGCAGCTCTTGTCAGCGGCGGCAGACGGGGAAGTATTGTGAAACGTTTTGTGAAATGTATGAAAAAGTCAGGCTTCCCGGCTGCGCCAGACTTCCTTATACGGTGGATGCCTTGACCTGGCTCTTTTCTTTGGCGCCCCCACCGGCAAAGTTTTATGCCTAAAGCCTTCCTCAAAAGGGCAAGAAGCCTCTTGAATTAAAGATTGAATATGCTCCATAACCCTGCTTGGCTCTTTCGCCTGCAGTGATTTACAGCATAAGGTAGACGTGTTTATACACAAGCTACTCTAAGGATGTGCGGCTTCTGTACAATATTTATTATTTTTATTTGTGCAGTTTGTCTGTCCCTCAGTCTTTGTGAACTCTAGGCATTTTTCTTTACAGATATTAATAAAATGAGCGGTGTGGTGGCCTACTGGTGACGATGTTCACCTCCCACTCAGAAGGTTGAGAGTTCAATCCTACAAAGTGGCAGATATTTCTCTCCTAGGGTGCAAAGGAAAAAAAATGTCTGCTGGGAACTCTATGTGTCATCAGGAAGGGCAGCCAGCCAGCAAATACTCAGCTCCATCCAGTCACCCCAACTCTACCCCAGATTAAGGGATTAGAGTCATAAAAAGGGAGTTTTAAGCAGATCCTGCCCATAGCATGGGAATAACTCTAGGAAGAAGAAAGGAGAAATAAAATTTCATTCTAAAACTTCAGTAACAAAATGATTATGTTTCATCAAGCTGTTGTCAACTTTTAACAACCACGTAGATAGATTTCTCCATGATGATCTGTCTCTAATCTGATCCTTCAGTTCTTCCAACTGTGCCCTATCACCACTGTAACTAAGTCTATCTGTTTTGCTGCTGGTCCTCTTCTTTATACCGAGCATTAGAGACTTCTCCAGAGAACCAGGTCTTTGCACAATGTGTCTAAGGTAGGGTAACTTGAGACTGGTTACCTGTGCCTCGAATGAATAGGTAGATTTGGATTCATGTATTTGTGGGGTTTGGTTTTTTCTTGTTTGCTCTTTGGTTATCTTGTTTTCTTGGTAGTCCAAGGTATTCTCAACTGAAGTTCAAAAATACTGTAGTATGACTACTCCCTACTGCTGTTGTTATCTGGCTTTTTCATCTTTTGTTTCCATAGAGTGTCACAGGAAATACCATGGCCTGCACTATCTTGATCCTTGTATAGAGACATTTGAATATTTTTCCAATACTTTCATGGCTGCTCTAGCAAGTGCTAGTCAGCAACAAATTTCTTAACTGCTTGTTCCTTTACTGTTGATGATTCACCAAAAAGGCAGAAATTATCGACTTCTTCAATATTTTCACTGTCAGGTCTGACATTGGTTGTTCTTGGGGTTATTCTAAGATTGGTGACAAAATTATGACTAATATCAAATAATAATAAAATATACATTCATAACTAGGTGCTGATTAATTGTTCTGTCAGGAAATTTTTCCTTAGTTCTGGGTTGCTTCTCTCCTTGATTAGTTTCCATCCATTGCTTCTTGTCCATTGCTTCAGGTGCTTTGGAGAATAGAAGGAGGAGGAGGAAGAGAAGAAGAAGAAGAAGAAGAAGAAGAAGAAGAAGAAGAAGAAGAAGAAGAAGGAAGAAGAAGAAGAAGAAGAAGAAGAAGAAGAAGAAGAAGAAGAAGAAGAAGAAGAAGAAGAAGAAGAAGAAGAAGAAGAAGAAGAAGAAGAAGAAGAAGAAAAAACTTTATTGTCATTGTACAAGTACAACGAAACTGTGGATGTACCCCAGCAACTGTTCGCAATACAATAAAACCAGAGCACTTAAAAATGAAGATAAGAAAAATAGAGTACCCACGTCTCCATTTGCAATTAGAGAGTACAATATCTACAAATATACACAAAATAGCTTGGCTCCCCCTTCTTTGTGGCAACCCCTGAGATATTGGAACAGTGCTATCATGTCACCCCCTAATCCTTCTTCTCATTAAACTAGACATACCCATTTCCTGTAACCGTTCTTCATATGTTTTAGCCTCCAATCCCCTAATGATCTTTATGGTTCTTTTCTGCACTTTAGAGTCTCACCATCTTTTTTATATTGTGGCGACCAAAACTGAATGCAATATTCCAAGTGTGGTCTTGCCAAGACCCTATAAAGTGGTATTAAGTATAATAATATACTTATTAAGAGGGAAAAACAGTCATCGCTTGCCTTGATCATCTGTCATACACTCTTTGTGAAGCTGCTTTTGGAAACGGCTTAGAAGGTGTAGCTGGTACCGAACACAGTGGAAACACTGTTGATGGGGGAACTAGATCACTACAGAATGACTCCAGTTTTAAGTTTCTGCACTGGTTGCTAGAAGAGTTTCCAGGCCAAATTCAATCACTCATAAGTTCCATATAGTATAGTACCAGGATCATTAGGCATCACCCTCACAGAATAGAATCTACCCATCTGTCCTAAATAATTTTAGAGGGCTTGCTGAGAATTCCCCCTGGGTGAAGTATAGGAGATATGGACAAGGAGGCAAGCCTTCTTAGCAGTAAGCTGCTTTTTGTTTAATAGTAGTACCTTTTGGAACAATCTTTTCCCAAAAGTACATTTTGACTCCTCCTTCCTTTTTTACAAGGCTGTTAAAGTACTATTCTAGTGTGGTTTGGGCACTAATTAATTGTGACATCTAGGCATGCTTATTTGTTGAATTAGCAACTATTTTTATTGTGTTCTGTTGTCATGATACACCGTGCAGTCTTGATTGGAGTAAGTATACAAATATTATGACATTTCCTCTTCTAAACCTCCTTTCCTCTTCTAAGTTTCCCTCAAGTTGAGTTTCTCTCCTTCAGTGACATATGAAGTTCCATGTAGCTTTCTTGAGCACAAGGCAGAAGTGTTTTGCAGTTGCCCTCTTACAATATTATTTTTATTTCCCAGTCTAACCTATATTCCTAAGATTCCCTAGTGATCTTTTATCCACATTCTAAATAAAACTTACCATGCTTAATTTCTGAACCCAACAAATTAGTCAGATGCTGCCACCTGTTGAGACTTCCCTTTCTTAGCTGCCTCAACACTAATTACTTCTTTTTCCCTTCCAAAGCAGAAATAAGAGATTTTTCTTTATTGCCACTTACTTTTAATGACTTAATTTTTGTTTTGGGCTTGGAGATCCAAAGGCAGATAGAAGACAATTCCTTATGATAGATAGATAGATAGATAGATAGATAGATAGATAGATAGATAGATAGATAGATAGAATTATTTTGCTTTTGCTATTGGCTGTTTTTGTTGTTTATTGTTTTGTCTGTAGCCATAGTCCAGTGAGAATTTGTACAATTGGCAAGCTGAATTCTGGTAGTTGCTTCAATATATCTGAAGGGTATTAAATGGGGAAGATCAAATTAGGCTGTCAAGTGGTTTGAAGAGGAAATATTATTTCATTTTAGCACTAGGAGACTGGTGCCAGATTTCATAAGTTGTTCTCCTATGCTTAAAAGTTAGTGTGCTAATTTAAAACATATCATTGGGAAATAATTTAAAAGTCAAGTTAAAGTGTCATCAAAATACTAACCACATTTTCAAGTTGTCTGAGTATACTAGGCTGATAATGCAAACAAACAAACAAACTTAGGCACAAAATTGGATCTTAGATCCAGTATCAATATGTAGATTGCACAGATTTATCACTAGTGGGTACTCTAAAACTAAGTTACCCCAAAACTAGCTGTCACTGAAATCTTCTGCTATAGGCTAAACACAATGTTCCTGTTTTTATATGTAAAGTGTGAGAGCTGAAGTGGAAAAAAAAACTTTGGCTTTTAGCAGTAGCAAATTTGGAATATAATTCTGTATGATTCTTCAGAACACAAGTACCGTAATTTAAAATTAATTTGCCACTCAGAGTTGCTTTGGACAGCGAGATCTGCAGCTTATAATTTTAATAAATAAATAGGGGAATAGGGGAAGGAGTCCCTGTGGATTTTACTGTACTAGTTGTAGCCGACTATAGGGGGTGGTACTCATCTCCATTTTGAGGCCATGAGCCAGCATTGTCCGAAGACATTTCCCCAATCTTGTGGCCAACACAATGTTGTGTAGTGCTGTTTCCTCCCCATTGAAGTGGTATTTATTTATCAGCTCCATGAGTAGATTATTCCATGAGTCTTGGTGGCGCAGTGGTTAGAGTGCAGTACTGCAAGATACTCCTACTGCAATTTGACAGATCGAATCCCATCAGGCTCAAGGTTGACTCAGCCTTCCATCCTTCCGAGATGGGTAAAATGAGGACCCAAATTGTTGGGGGCAATATGCTGACTCTGTCAGCATATTGCCCCCAATACGCTTTGAGAGGACTGTAGAGCACTATAAAGCGGTATATAAATCTAAGTGCTATTGCTACTTACATTTGCATATTTTCAAACTGCTAGATGAACAAGAAACTGAGCAAAGACAGACACTCACCCTGCTGTGTGATACCAGGTCTCTATGAGCTATCGGCTTTCCAACCAACAGCCAACAGTCTTAACCGCTGAGCCACCAGCTGCCTAATAAATAAATAAATTATAATCTGCATGGTATTACTGAGAGATTGGAGTGAATGGAATCTTCAAATTGCATAGAAAATAATCTGAAGCCTACCCTGCATGTGTATATGATTACAACTCCCAACATGGCTAATGGAGGCTGACATTAAGGATGTTGTAGACTATAAGTTATAGATGTAGAGTGAAGAAGAAAGCTAATTTAGAACAAGGTACTGTATATACAACATGCATATTTCCAGATGTTGTGTTGCCCAGAGGTATCAGCCAAATTGGTCAGTAATAGATATGCATTTACGGTAATTCATTAAAGTCTGAATAGCCCTGGACTGTGAGAAATGTTTTTGTGTTGTTTAATCTGAACAATTAAATATTTTTGTGATTGTCAAATGCCTTGAATTTCTAATTGTTTTAAGGGAGAAGTTAAAAACTGTATCTGAATATTATACATAATTTACAGAGCATAAACCTCTGAAACAAGATGCAACTATTTTGACATGTTGTATGCCACTTATGTAATATATGGCTTAGATATGTGTTGAAAATAAGCACTAGATATTATTTCATTAACAATTTGCAGAAATATGGAAATAAAATTGTATTTTAAAAAAGCAAGGGAGGATTTTAGAAGGACTGTAGTCTTCTTTTTCTCTTTCAAACATATGTATATATATTATATTACATTAAATAAGTGAGAATGAGCCATCTTTTCTTATGAAGATTTCTGGAGGACATCATAACAATATTATTTAATTAAATTAAAGCAAACTTTCTGTTCTGACCAAATTTTTACAGAATAGGTTCAGAGGCCTTTGAAAACATATTAGTGAAATAGTAATGTTATTAATAAAATAAAAAGTTGAACTTTTACTTGTATTTTTGGTTTGTGAGAATATTCTATGGCTTAACAATTGCCTTTCTCATGTGTTTGAAAAGAGGTGTAATGTAAACAATCATAGTAGGACCTCCTCTGTTTCCAAAACAGGGTCCATTTAACTTTTCCTCCAGTTAGGCTGTAGCTTGTTTACTATTGACTCAAGTTCAGCCTTGAGAAAGATGGTCTTTGAAACAGAGAGAGAATCAAGAATACCCTCTCTGAATTTGGCCTTGGTGGATGCACAGAGATAAATTCATGGGTAGTCATAGCCAATGTTAGGTAAGTCTATTTGCCTTTAAAGTTCCAGGAATGGAAATGTTTTTCACACTTTTCAGCATTTCTGAGCTGTCTCACTAGCAAGAATAGGCATTTAGTTAAATCACTTGAACTGCAAACTTCTCTTATGTACATAATGGTATCCACTGATTTCTTTAAGAGTCAGATACAAAAAGAAAACACGAGACTAAACCTTGCCATTGTAATTATCACCATAGCAAACTGGCAACACATGACAAAAGCTTCTGCCACTGAAAGAATACATTGTACATTATAAAAAAATATTGACATTATTTCTGTATTCAGACAAGCGCCAACATGGTGCCCACTGTTCCTACAAAATTATTACTTCAGATAGAATTAAATCTTGGGTAGATGTGAAGAAAGGAATGACAAAAGGTAGAATGCATTCAGCTCTTCCTGTCTCGTTGTAGATGTTAAAGTACCCACGTTTATTATTTTCAATAGGTTTAAGTCCCTGCATCAATGTAAGATGTAACCTTCATAACCTTTCATATTGTTACTAATCAAACTATAACAACATGTAAATGAAAATGTAAAGCCAGGAGTCCAGTTTAGAGGAGACTTTAGTGTTAATCTCCAAGTTCCTAGAGAAGACAAAAGGCCTTGGCCCTACCATCATGCATGCAGTGGGAGATGGTTAATTCATGTGAGCCCTTTGCCATAATTCATGTGATGGAGCCACATGAATTATCCAAAGTGCTACAAGTGAAAAAAATGTTTCAGCTGCCAGTCCAGCTAGCCACTTAAAAGGAGAGGAGTAGAATACTTCAAGTTGGTCTCATGGTAGGCCTCAGTAAATTACTCAGAATAAGAATTATCTGTTGTTTAATATACCTTTTCTCTGCATAACATGTAGCTGATAGAAGTTCTTAAGTCACCTATTCTGTGGACAATTTTTTTTGTGTTGTTATTTAGTGATGCAGAGGCAACAGAGAAGCTCATGTCAAGGAACATAGTAATTATTTGCAGAGGTAAACTTGCTTACACTTGAAAAATATTGAATATTTTTTTATATATTATATTTTAATGTCAGGTATGAAAGACCAGGATCACACATGAAATTTCAATTAAACTGATTTATTACTACTCATGCCTACGCGGAGGAATGTATTCAACGAAAGCTAGCTCTATTCTGGCACTAGATAAGGGTCAACAGATTTCAAGAGGCGTTGGGCTTAGTCCTTTTGGGGCTATGAAGACTGATTTGGCGATTAGACGAGAAGTTTCCCCAAGATCCCTTCCAGCCCTATAATTCTATGCCTCTTTTTTTGACTTCACCCCCAGATTCTGCCATTGCTTCTCCTACATTTGTTATATTGTGTTTCAGGTCAGTAATTGTCAAAAAAGTTTTGACCAGATTCTCCAACTGCCTATTTCTTTAGATTTATCAGTACTACTGACCCTTGCTTTTCAAGTGCTATTCTAAATTGTAATTGGTCGTATTTTTTCCCAACTATATTTTCCTAAGAAATAAAATAAAAGTCTGGGATATGGAGCTTTATAATCCCATAAATAAAATAAAAACAGAACATGATTTTATATATCAACAAAAGCCACCCCATGCTAAGAACTTTTCACGTAGTCTTTGTGATGACCCGGGGCAAGGCACATAGGCAACATAGGCAACTGATAGTGCAAACTCCCCTTTATTGCTCCAACTTTCCCCCAAATGCTCCCATGTTATGGCAAATCCTGGAGCAAAGCACTCACAGACACCCCTCCAGCAGCCTCAGGCTGTGAGTAGTCCAGCAAAATGCTCTTAGCACAATGGCTTCAAGGCAAGAAGTCCAGCAGAGCAAGGAGAACAAGGCAATGGGGCCAACGAAGCAAAGGAGCAAAGCAATTATAAGGCAAGAAGTCCCGTGAACTCCAGATGTCGGCAACGGCACACAAAACTCCATGAATTCAGTGCTTGTTTCCGACAAGCGCCCCTCCCCACAGTGTCTCCTTGAGTCTCAGTCCCCAGGTGTGCCTTGTAAAGAGGGGTCGGGCATTCTCCTCTCTGTTCCCGCCTCCTCTCCACTCTCCGTGTTCAGGGATCAGGAGGGAGCGGTCCTTGCTCATCGCCTGAACTCTGTTGCTCCTCATCTCCACTGCCTGCTCTCTCTTCCTTCCTCTCTCAGTCGTCCTGCCCCTGTTCTTCCCTGCTGGCAAGCCATCCCAAGGCTGAGGGACCTAGGGCTGCCTCATCCTGCTCCTCCCCCGCATTTCTCCAAAGCCAATGAGGCCACCCCCTCGACCTCCATCAGCCCCAGCTTTAGCCTGCCCTCCTCCACGATGGGGCCATGACAGTCTTATTTCTTTGCAGAAAGCAGAATGAAAGGAAAATAAATGTGTGAAAACAGTGACTGATGCCTCTGCTGGAATGTCAATTACTCAGTAACAGCGCAAGATGATCATGCATATCTGATATCCATGGGGAGAACTATCGAGAGGCTAGTGTGCAGGGTGACTTGCCTATTTTCATTGTCAGCACATTCTGATTGGCAGGAGCCAGGCAGGAGAGACTAACTAGGAATTACATATAACAAACCCCACTTCTCCCTCTCTCCAAGAGGCAGGTGAGATTGAAAATACAGGTCTTCAGTACAATGTAAATACACCATCACCTTGATATTTACTACTTTGGGAAGCTTCTTAGCTCTTGAGCTTTTCCTCTCACACATGAGCATTTATTTACCCTCACACTGGAAAGAGTGGGAAAGAATAAAAAGTAGGGTTGCATAGTGTGCTGATATTTACATCTAGGTAGTCTACCTTAGAAATTACTGGTCTTTTTTTTTTACTTATGCAAGAAAAAAGAAGTAAAAGCAAATATAAGAGCAGCATATGACAACCATATTCTCACACCAAATGAACAGCTAATGCTTCCCATAATATCCACAACTCTCACATGTAAAAGGAAGGTGTGAAGCATTATGTAAAAGGAATAAAGAAATATTTCTTAGGTGCCAAGCTTCCAAGCCTGTATAAATGGGAATACAATGCTGGTGGAAATTCACAATCCTGCAGTCTATTCTGCAGTAGAACTGCTGAAATTAAAGGAGCTATTTGGAAGGAAAAGTGGTCTCTAGTAGAACACAGGAAGGCTGTGAAACACTTTTCCCAAATAAAGATAGCCTTCAAAGTTCAATGTCATTATTGAGTTATTCAGGAATCAACCTAAGTGGTTCAGAGATCCTTAGGAACATTTTTGGGTGCTGGTATAGAAATTAGAATTGTGGCTCAGCTTGGTATCTGTTGTTTCTGCTTGGTATCTCCATTGAATTTCTGGTCTTCTGGTATGCCCATCATGTTCCTTTACCTTCAGTTTTTATGTTATTTTTTTCCTCTTAAACACCAGTCATTTTGGACATTACTTACAACTAGTACAATACTCTGTTTTCTTCTTTCCATCCTTGAAATACATTAAGCAATACACTTGTGGCAGATCATGATTGCTTAAGTGACATTAACAATTAATTGCTTCTTCAGAAATATGGTAAAGTCATTTTCCTGTCAATTTATTGTTAACTGATAATGTAAGAAAGATAATGGATCCAGTGAGATAGGCAAATTGCTATAGGTCTTAGCCATACGAGTTAAACCATTTTGCTATTTAGCATTTAAAAAAAAGAACAATAAAGTTGTGTGTATGAAGGAGTTAGGCCAGGGGTAGGCTGCTACTGGTTCACACCAGTTCGGGCAAACTGGATGCTGATTTTACATCTGGTTCACCAAACTGGTAGTTCTGATGACTGGCTGGCCCCGACCATCCCACCTCACCCTCCCAGGAGTCCCCACACGGCCCGTTTTGGATCCCAGATAAGTGCAGGGCCTGTGTGGAAGCTGGGGTGGGAAGGGTGAAAAACAGGGCCCATTTCTGGCCTCCAGAAAGCTTCTGGAGCCTGGGGCAGGGGGAAACAGGCCTCCCAGAGGCTCGAGGAAAGCCTCCAGAACTTGGGGAGGGCAAAAAGGACCCCCTGCCATGGTGCAGGAGATCGACTAGTCCAGGGGTCTCCAACCTTGGCAACTTTAAGCCTGGCGGACTTCAACTCCCAGAATTCCCCAGCCAGTTTTGTTGAAGTCCGCCAGGCTTAAAGTTGCCAAGGTTGGAGACCCCTGGACTAGGCCATGCCCACCATGCCTAGGCCCACGCAGCAAACGGGCAGAGAACCAGTTGCTAAAATTTTTGAAGCCCACCCCTGAGTTAGGCTTGCCAGTATTGGTCTCAACGTGTATCTCTGTGCATAGCTCATTGGTATATGTGATGTGGAGATCAAATGTTTACATTTATTCAAAAATACAGTAGAATTTTGAATGAGTTCTTAAAAAAGGAGAACCTCCTATTTAAAGGAAGTCCTTTTTAAAGAGAGAGTAAAAGTCTGGGAACAGTATTTCACAGTTAATACAGATTGAGCAACTAACCATGTCCCAATATCACTGTCTTTCCCATAATGATAAAATTGCTTGCTTGTTTTCCCTTCAGAACAATCTTGACAGATAATGACAGCCTGGATTGGTGCCTTCAGTTTTCTTAGGACAAGATGGTGGCTTGTCTTGGTAGGGTTGAGAGAGAGAAATTGGCTCAAGGTCACCAGCTGACTTTGTTTCCAAGGTATGACTATAGCTTCTGGTTTCCTAATATCTAGCCAGGTGACTTACTCATTAGACTCAACTGGCTGTCTTATTTCTGATTATTAGTTATAATAAACATTTATACATTTCATCTATGCATATAAATTAGCAAGTGCTAAGTTTATTCAAATCTTCTACTGTTATCTCTGCTTGATTATGTTTTTGGGGGGATGGGATGGGGAAGATATGTGTTGGTCTATCTACATTATAGAGAAAAGCTTCATTCATATGGTTTAAACTGAACTCCAGTATACATACAATTACTTTGGAATACATTTCATTATGTTAAATTGACCTTATTTTTGCCACATGTATAACTATAAGTTGTTCTGAAACTAATGGATTGTAAAAGTGCATAATGTAAGCTGAATTATGCCCAGTTATTTCTTTCCACTTCACTGGATATGCAACAATGAGTCATTGGGGGTCAGGTGGCATATAAGCTTAATTAAATTATTAATTGCATAGCTCTTATATGTCTACAGTGCAAAGCCAAAGAAACATATATCAGTAATATAAATATATTATTCTCCTTAGCCAGGGGTGGGATTCAAATTTTTAAAAAACGGTTCTGTGGCCGTGGCTTAGGTGGTGGGCGTGGCTTGGTGGTCATGTGACTGGGTGGACATAGCTCGGTGGTCATGTTATTGGCTGGGTGTGGTCAACTCAATATCACTCACATCAAGGCACGCATCTCCTCGCCTGGCCTCTCATGACTGTTGTAACAGTCTTAAGTGTGAAAAATGGTCATGAGTCACTTTTTTTTAGTGCCATTGTAACTTTGAATGGTCACTCCACACAAGCAAAGTACCAGCAAAGGAGGGGAAAAAAACTCCAGAGAGGTTCCTGAGACAGGAAGTCTAGTCCTGCCAAGAATGTAATAAGGGCTAACGGAGAGGCAGTTTCTGTAAGCAACACCAGAATGTTTC
Source organism: Notechis scutatus (assembly GCF_049901735.1). NCBI lineage: Eukaryota > Metazoa > Chordata > Lepidosauria > Squamata > Elapidae > Notechis > Notechis scutatus. The sequence goes on from NC_142009.1 coordinate 288,982,640, forward strand.
CTTCCTGCCTTCCTTACAGGATTAGGCTAGTAATTTCTTCTAACAACTGGTTCTCTGAACTGCTTAGAATGTTAACAACCAGTTCTAGCAAATAGGTGAGAACTGGTAGAATCCCACCCCTGTCCTTAGCATAAATTAGTATGCTGTGGTTTTTACTCATTTTTAATTAAGGCAGGAAATAATAATTACCACTAGATGGCAACCATGCAATTAATTGTATTTATTTTTTATTGTTCTTCCTGTAATGGGATGCAATCAATAGATGGCAGCATAACAGATAAACAAGTACTCTGAGGCTATGCAACAGTTGTCTGGATTTTTGCAACAAAGACACTGTGGTCCTACCGTAGTAATTCATATTAAGGAAATCTCTTTTGTTTTATCAACATATCCATTCACTTGTGTGATTGCTCTGAAAATATTCAGTGTTTGCATACAATTAAGTGTCCGCATAGCAAAGTAGTAACACTCATGATGTTATGAAGCTAGATTGATGGGCCATGAGAATTGTCATCTCTTCCAAGACCAGACACTCAGTTGGTGAGTGTCCCGAGATCTAGCAGTTAGAGGGCAGGGCAAGCTTCCATAATCTGCACCTTAATTAACTCCAGATAATATTTTTGTACTGGACTTTATGTGGATGTTTTGAACATGTGGACCACTAAATAAAGGTCCAAAAAAATAGAGGAACTGCCCAGTTCAACAAACATTTGCTATCTACATATACTAGTCATCTTTAAGACCATGAAAGGAAACATTTTTGGCACATAAAATAATTATTATAGTTGCAGCTTCAGGGTACTTGTAGCTGATGACATGATGGACCTTTATAAATTACTAGTTGTCTCTGGCCCACAGATGGTGTAGAAAGGGTATATCTAGGATAGGACCAGCATATCTCATGGTCTCGAAAAGAGGACACACTCTTTTGTAGTAACTTGTGCTTCATTTACATATTAAGGATTGTGACATTTTACTGGCAAGGGCACAAGAATTCCAAATTGTATCTTTGGTTAGGTTTCATTATTTTCTGCATTAAAACCTATATAATACTTTTTAAAAACAAAAACCCTTTATTCCAGTCATTTTGGGCATCAGGGACCAGTTTCATCAGGAGAAATGTTTCTTGGGCATCAGGGATCGGTTCCATGGAGAAATGTTTTTCCATGGACCGGAGGGAGCGTGGTTTTGCATGCTGTCTGCATCCTGCAGATGGAGCTTCGCTTGTGGGGCTTGGTTGCTGGCATGCCCATTCACAGACTGGGGGTTGTGGACCCCTACTTTATTCCACGTGTAGCAAATAATTCAAATATTGCTGAGTTCAATATTTAGGTTTAATTAATTAATATACTTTCAACCTCAAAACTGTAGCAAAAATTAGCCAAATGAATCAAGCAGGAAAGCAGAATTTTCAGAAGCCAGCAGCCAAAATTTCCTCTTAATTCAAGCCCCAACAGTAAATCTTAACCATCAATAGTTACCTTAAATTATTTTTACCCCTTGTGTTGTTTTCTATGTGCAAAGAGCAATGTAAGTCTCAGAAAAGTAAAGCTAAATTCATTCATAAGAAATAATCCAAGTCTAGACAAGTTATGAATAATCATAGACTATGAAGGAGAGTTAATAACCAATTACTGTAGATCCATGAAAGTTTGGGGGTTTCTCTAAAATTTTGCTTTCTTCCCCTCCTAAGCATGTTCGTCAGTATAACCTGCACACAAGCTCTTGTAAACTCTTCTTTGCATGTGGCCTCTCTCTCTCCTCTGTTAAAACTTGGAAGGATTCATGGAAAATAATACAACTATTCTTATAGTGCTACAAACAGAATGAACTACTGCAACATGCTCTACTTTGGGCTGCCTTTGAAGAGTATTCCAAGATTTCAGCTGGTGCAAAATGCAGCAAGGGCAGTTATGGGTGCCAGTATGCTTCCAGGTGCAATTCATAGCTTGTGGGCAGGTTACTTATTGTATCGTCTTTCTCCAGTGGTATGTATCCATCTTGGATTTTCACTGTTTTTATGTTATTTTAATTGCAAATTGCCCAGGGTAACACATATGAGATGGAAGGCCTATAAATTTTACTCAATAAATAAATAAACAGAACCCCAGCAGGTCATTGGGGGGGGGGGATTGGTCAACTTTCACGGATTAATAGACAGATCTATTTTTAATTGAATGAATGCTGATTAGTTATTTGAGGGGGGCCTCAATGGCTTACGTGGTAAGATGCTGGGCCTGCACACTGCTGAGGTCAGTGACTTGATTCCCCTGAGCGAATAAACTGCATAGGGACAAGAAAGGAGCCTCAGGTAGAAATAACACTGCCCGAAAAATTTCCTTTCACAGAGGCAGCCAGCCACCTCGGTGATCCCTAACTAACCATACTCTAAAATAAATAAATAAATAAATAAATAAATAAATAAATAAATAAATAAACAAACAAACAAACAAACAAACAAACTTACTTACTTATTTTTCCATGTGCCTGGACATTTTAATCATATTGCAATGTTCTGTGGCAACATTATTAGGATCTACATATATCTGTATCTTTATTTCTGAATCTATTTATTTCTGTCTTCTTGAGTTCCCTGAATTATATCAGTGTATTTGAGCCTAGAGGTTGTTTTCTGAAGCTTTGATTTTTGGTCCTTTAGTAAAATCTGATGAACAACACGAATAAGTCTTTTTCTGTGCTGGATTTATTTCTTTGGAATTCTCTTCTCTGGAAAAATTAGTACATCTCAGTCAATGATCTAAAATAACTACTAGTCATGGAAGTTATCCTAAGTGACACATTGAAGATAGATAGATGATGATAGATAGATAGATAGATAGATAGATAGAGAGAGAGATAGAGAGAGAGATAGAGAGATAGGTGATAAATATAGCTGTACCTATTATGGGTTTGAAAGGATCTCTACCAAAGCCCAGTTATCAGATTACAGCTGATAAATAATGTAGGAATCTAGTAACTAGTTGAATCATGTCCTAATTTCTTCCTTTCTGATCATTGATTCATTCATTCATCTTCATCTTGATTATTGATCAGTTCATGAATAAGGATAGTAGAGAAGGCAGAAAACTAAGGATGATGATGAGTGAACAACAGCATGAAAAGCTCAACATTCTGCAGTATTTCTCCGTGGAAAATATGTGAATTTTCCTCTAAAGCCTCCAGGAATTATCTTTAATGATGCAAAGAAAATACAATCTAATTATGAAAAGCACATTGTCTATTAATATGTTAATGAAGCAAGGTTGTTAATAGGGTGATCTGAATTTTAATACATTTTAAGAGCTTCTTGATTATGTGTTTGTTAGTTGATATGATCATTACAAATTAGCAGTATATGGCTTTACAGTGACTAAAATCTATATTAAGCCCTGTCATTTTAATAGGTTTTAATGAGGCAGGTGAATGTGCCATCTGTATCTCAAACACCATCAGTCTGAAATTCACTTGCAAACCAATAAAGCTTTGCATGTGGCAGTTTAAATTTTTCAGCCTAGCGCAGCCTCCCAATCTTATTGCAGAATTATACAACATTTCAATTCATTATTTCATCAGGAGAGTTATGGTGATCAGTAGCTCCTACCATATAAACAGGAGTGTCAAGCTCAAGGCCCAGGGGCCAGATCCGGCCCACAGGATGCTTAAACCTGGCCCATGGGGCCACCCTGGAAACAGCGAAGGACCAGCCCGCAGGAGGGCCCCATTTTCAGCCACAATGGCCTCCTGTAGCCCTCTGCAGTGGAAAGGGGGCTCTGTTTTCACTGGCAAAGAGTTGCAGGAGGCCATTGCGGCTGAAAACGGGGATCGGGGACCACACATAGCCCATACGAGCTCCATTTTCAATGGCAGAGGGCTGCAGGAGGCCATCAGGGCCAAAAACAGAGCTTGGGACCCTATTTTTGCTGGCTGAGCTCTCAGGTGCCCCTGACACGAGTGATGTCAAGCTGGCCATGCCCACCTTGGCCCCCAAGGTCAAACACAACCCTGATTCAGCCCTCAATGAAATCGAGTTTGAAGCCCCTGATATAAAAGGTTTTGGTTTGAATAGATTGTACAATTTTAATTTTCACTTTATATTTTCCCTATAGCGGCTTATAATATGATACGGTAGTGGAATGAGGTTAATTATTCTGGGGATATAAAATGGGCTTACCCTGAGTCAGGAAGTTTTGAAACTAAACCATTTTGAGGAGTATCCATCTCATTAGGGGCAGAAGCAGGGGTGGGATTCAAATTTTTAACAACCGGTTCTGTGGGCATGGCTTAGGTGGTGGGCGTGGCTTGGTGGTCATGTGATTGGGTGGACATAGCTTGGTGGTCATATTATTGGCTGGGTGTGGCCAACTCAATATCACTCACATCGAGGCACGCATCTCCTCACCTGGCCTCTCATGACTGTGGGGATGCTGCAACAGTCGTAAGTGTGAAAAATTGTCATAAGTCACTTTTTTCAGTGCCATTGTAACTTTGAATGGTCACTCCACACAAGCAAAGTACCAGCAAAGGAGGGGGAAAAAACTCCAGAGAGGTTCCTGAGACAGGAAGTCTAGTCCTGCCAAGAATGTAATAAGGGTTAACAGAAAGGCAGTTTCTGTAAGCAACACCAGAATGTTTCCTTCCTGCCTTCCTTACAGGATTAGGCCAATAATTTCTTCTAACAACTAGTTCTCTGAACTGCTTAGAATGTTAACAACTGGTTCTAGCGAATAGGTGCGAACTGGTAGAATCCCACCCCTGGGCAGAAGCTCTTTCTCTGAGCAAATCAGAGCCATATGCTCCTATATTGTGCTACTTAGGAGAAGGGGAGAAGGCTTCAAGGGAGTGTTTCACTCAAAGTTCTTCCAAAGCAAATCCTTTTGAAATGTTTATGAATCTATAGTTTGTTATTTAGACTTACAATTGGTCTTTTTGTCAAGCACAGTACTGCATTGAATCACAGTAGTAACTAGGAATGAAGTACAAACAGCTGAATAGATAACAAAAAAAAGGCTGGCTGGGGAATTCTGGGAGTTGAAGTCCTCCAGGCTTAAAGTTGCCAAGGTTGGAGAGCCTTGCTTTAGATAATGCTGGCTCCTTTGGCTAAGAACTGAAGATTAGCACTGCCCTCTAGAGTCAGACATGACTGGACAGTGGAAACTTTTTACCACTACTTTTACCTTTTGAAAATGCAGTGCAATTAGTGTAAATGTTTTAGCAGAAGTATCATACACTCTGTATAACTTATCCAAATCAAAATCCGTTTACACCATTCTAAACTAGCTGAAGATATCCAATATGTTTAAAAGCCGTCTGTATTGAATGTGTTGCAGTTGCCATCAAGCTAGAAACCAGGAGACCTGGGGTTTTAGTCCCACCTTAAGCGCAAAGTCACCAGAGTGATCTCAAGCTAGTCACTTTCTCTTATCGTAGGAAGGAGGCAATAGCAAACATTGCCAAAACAACCTCACTAACAAAATTGCAGGGACTTGTGCAGGCTGTCTCTGAGAATCAAACATGATGAAATAGAAGAAAAAATGATAGTTTACCCATTTCAGTTTGTATTATAAAAAAATAGACAAGCACTGATAATATTCCTCTGGGAACTGACATTATGGATATTACAGAGATAAAGTTAATATTCTAATCTTAATAAACTTTGAAATGGCCTTTGATATAGTTCAGAGTAAATTTATGAAGTATGTTCTAAGAAAACAGGGATTTTTTTCACTGTGTTTTCTTTATTGGATCACACTTTGGGTCTTTATCTGTTGACCAGAGTCATTTCATTTCAAATGTTTTGTCTTCAAGATATTCATGTTAATAGCTATGTTAACACCAAAGCAGATTAATTTTTAATCTAATTCTTGAATTCTTAACTTCTCTCGCTAGTCAAATTTAAAGTATTAAAGATGTTTTGGGAATGTCTGGAAGAAATATTTTTTATTCATTCCAGTTCTTAGAGCATGATTTGGAAAAGCAGATCTATTCCAGAATTCTGCAACATTTTAAAAAATGTGCTTTATTCTGCCAATTCTTCAAGTGAAATATCCCTCGTAAACTGCTTCACAAATACAGACTATCATTTTTCTTTGATGAAAATTAAGAAATAGTACACAAGATTCATAGATAATATTTAATCCAAGTAGTGACACGATATAGATTTTCTCGGCTTAATAATTTTATTATATCTTCATATTACCCTTTAGAATATAAATTTGATACAGTAATTAATTCATTTCATTTTTGCCTTCTTTCAGGTCTTATATTATTATTTTAGGAACACAATTAATATTCTTCTATGGTTATTTGAGATCATAGGTAGCAGGAAACAAGTGCATTTAACAGCTGGCAGAAAGGGAAGTTTGAAAAAAAATTAACTAAAATGGGAAAGGGGCAGATGTTAATTGAATAGTTTAGTTTAATTTAGGTCATGCTGCCCTCTAGGGGAATTAGTCATACATCTCTTGTTTAATCATATATATCACCTCAGTTTTTATACTGAGGGAAAAAGCAACACCCATATTAAAAAAAAATATTTTGAACACATTTATTGTATTATGTATTTAATACATTTCATGTGTTATATAACTTCTGTAAATAATTTAAATATGTATTGTTTTTTAAGATACTGAGAATTATAGAAACATTATGGTTTAAGGTCCATGATTTCATTTTCAGCCTCAATAACTGATAGGTGGGCCTGGACATTTTTTGACTCATTTTTCCATTTGTAAAATGGGGGTGAAAATAACACTGGTAATAATAGCATTGTTGTTTTTCAGGACACACAAAGAATAATAATAACATTGTTATTTTGTAAAGGCACGAAGATTGCCCATCAATCTTCATCCTAAATTCATTGTAGCCCAATTTATTCAGATTGGTCTGGAGATCATTCAAGGAAAAAGAAGACCTTTTAACCCAATTTTTCTTAGAGACTATTGCTATTGATAACATATTACTTGAAATAGTTCAAAATCAAAACCATGGCACGCTAATTAATGCAGATTCAAATCGGCTATGTAGATGAAAGACTGCTACTATCTCAGATGTCCAATATTAAAAAAAAATACTTTCACCTCTCTGTATGCTTTGAGGACTTACTCTTTAATCAGTAAGAGGTTTCAGTGGTGGAATTCTATTAGTGGAATGAATTCTCTTTTCCATTACTGGAATACTTCCTCTGTTTCCCAACATTTTGTGTCACAGAATTGGAGACCATTTGGAAAAGAAAGCTTTGATTCTTGCAAAGAAAGGGGGAAGTCAGCAATAACAAGCCCCACCCCAAATTTTAGTAGCAATAATATTTGGGGAGGGAATATCCCCACCATAGAACCAGCATAGAAGCTGGCTCCAACCAATTATATCAAATCTCTTTAAAATTGTGCACCATTTTTGCTGGCCTCTGTTATTCATCTGTCTATATTTGTTACAAATTGGGAATAATTCTGGAACCAGCAAAGATCGTTCCATGTATATTATCTGTGAACAATGCTAAGACAAATAATTGCCCTAGACCTGAAATAAGGAAGAGAAAGGACTATAAATGATGCTTGAAATAAACACATGGATTAATACGTTTCACTGAAAGTAGTCAAACTGTTTAGTTAAACTATAGTCTTGAATTATTTTAATATTTTAGCCTTCACCAAACACTCATTATTTGTTAGTCTATTGACATAAGCAAAAGAAAAGGTGATATAAATTGGCATAGGATGCAGTAAGAAGAAAATGGGGAGGGGGCTCAGATAGACACTCTGCCTTAGACTTCTAGTTTGCCATTTTGTGGCTTAGTGTGGCTGATTCAGCAATTCATTAATAAATGAACCCTAATTTAGTAAGAGTGTAAACCCAACCTTTAGAAGGCCCTATCAAGCCAGAATTTACTTGTTTTTGGAAGCATTCCATTTTTTTGTTTTAGTTGGTTTTATTATAACTCAAACCTACATCCAATGCCATGATCATTTGTGTTGGGGAGTCCTCTCTTGCCCTTTGTAATGGCAAATTTTAAGTGATGAAGTTTCAAAGTTTTACTGAAGCTACAGCAATTAGTTGTAGGTTCCTTCCTGCTAGCTCCTCCAGGAAAGCATTGATAAGAAGGGAAAGTTACCCAAAGACAGTTCCTTGGTTCACACAAAAGTTCACACGTTAACTACTTTTTACTTGTGTAATCATTAACATAATTTCATCATTCCAGTCTGGAATATCTGGAGGCATATAATACAAAATTAAAAACAATAGGTGTATCAGCATAGATAAGACAAAGATACACAAACACACACACACACACACACACACAAGGAAAGGGACAAGTAATATTTTGCTGAAAGGTTCAAAGCCTTTGTGATGAATAAAAAGTTCTATTTTTCCTGTAGAGGGGGGAAAAAATCAGATGAGTGCATTTCCAGGCCAAAACCAACCCTTGATTACAGTATACGTAACAGTAATTAATTCCTTACAGAAAAAATTTCCCACTGTCCAAGGCAACTTATATAACTGATATTTAACAATTATTATTACAGTACTGATTTATTTGGAATTGAAGTGATCAGTAGAGTGGCTTAAACTGAGAAATGGGAAATGTGTTATGCATCGCTGTCTGACCGAAGGACTAGTGGTGACATGATAGCAGTCTTTCAATATTTGGGGGGCTGTCATAGACAGGAAGGGGGTCCAAAGCACCTGAAGGCAGGACAAGAAGCAATGGATGAAAACTAATCAAAGAGAGATCCAACCTAGAAGTAAGCAGAAATCTCCTGATAGTGAGAACAATTAATTAGTGGAATGGCTTGCCTCCAGAAGTTGTGGCTTCAACACTGGATGTTTTTAAGAAGAGATTGAACAGACATTTGTCCCAAAATGTATAGGGTCTCCTGCTTGAACAGTGGGTTGGACAATAAGATCTTCCAGGTCCCTTCCAAGTCTATTATTCTGTATTCCGTTATACAACAACTCTGATTCTCTGCTGTGCAAACTTAATGCCCTGATAATGAATCATGAGGTTCTGGGACTTCTGGTCTCAAGATTAGTGAATACCAAGAGGGTGCATGACATAATATTTGTATTCCAGAAATTCTGTCAGCCCATTCAGCTGGAATTCAGCAAAAAAAGAAAGAAAGAAAAGAAAGAAATCTGGAACAATTTCCTCATTCTAGGCTGAGTTGAAATATAGTATTTGAAACCATTTAAGTTGTTCTAGCCATAGGAAACAGTGGGAATCTGAAGACACCTCCTTGACTACAAAAATCTGACCACTAGAGAACAGCAAAAAGATCCATAATGCATTAAATCTTTGCTGTAATCAAGGCCATTATCCAGAAGTTTGCAACTCAAATTTGATAGATTTTAGCTCTAACCTTTCTTGAACTTAGAGCAGTTTTTTTTTTCCCAGTATAGGTACTGAACTGAAAAAAAATGTGAGAAGAGATAAGTTGGCTGTATCATTTTGATCTTTCACACAAGATACAAACCTTTCAGTCAGTTACTTCTTCCAGAGCAAAAAGACATCTGGCAAAAAAATGTTAAATTAATTCCAGTCAGTCCATTAATGGATCATTTTTTAAAAAGTTTTAAAATAAACCTCTTCCTCTAAATCCATCTTGTGTATGCCTAAACTTAATCTTGCAGGTGGTCAGGAAGATGGATTGTCTCTCTCCATCTCTCTATTGAAAAGTTCACCTGCAAAGTTTTTTCTGGCTGGCTGCCAAAAACAAACCACAAAAAAACTTGTAATTTCAGTCTAGCTGAATGAATAAGCCAGCAAGGAAAAGCTTGCTCAGGGGGAAAAAAAAACCCACTATGTGAAACAAAACTGTCCCCTGTGTTGCAGCCATTCTTTGCATCTTAAATTCATATTAAATTACAATTACATCCTGAACACATCCTCAGCAAGGACAACTAAAAGAGAAATCAGAAGTCACATACACATATCCCTGTTCAACAAAGCAATGTCCTTTTCATCCATTTAACTGCTAATGAAAAAAAAAAATGAACAGCAACTAATTCAAACATATCTTTGCATCAAAATGCCTGGTGGACAGCAGCAACATGCATAAGAGCATGAACAGAGTATATCAACACTCATACCCCATGAAGAGGTCTAAATAAAAGGGAACTCAATATGCAGAGTACCAATATGAATGAACAAAATTTACAAACTTAACCGGTGCAAAGCATCAGTATAGAAGCTTTTGAGGAGAAAAAAAGATAATATAGAAGAGTTTAGGTGTGCATGTGCACGCTGTGCCTCATGATGCTATGCATGGCCTTCTGCTGTTCGGGAAGCCACTTGAAGGTAAAGTTCCAAGGGGAGGTGGACATCCTGGCATTGGTTTAACAGCCACCATCCTTTCACATTGTGACAATAACTAGTAATCATATGGCACTTGCCAATAAGAGCACTGGTGGCAATTTCTGGAATGACAGCAATAGCAATAGCACTTAAACTTATGTACTGCTTTACATGCTTTACAGCCCTCTCTAAGCGGTTTATAGAGTCAGCATATTGCCCCCAAGAATCTGGGTCCTCATTTTACCCACCTCGGAAGGGTGGAAGGCTGAGTCAACCTTGAGCCTGGTGAGATTTGAACTGCCAAATTGCAGGCAGCCAGCAGGCAGCAGAAGTCGCCTGCAGTACTGCACTCTAACCACTGCACCACCATGGCTCATTATTGTAAAATATGGAACGCTTCACAAATTTGTCTGTCATCCTTGTGCAGGGGCCGTGCTAATCTTCTCTGCATCGTTCCAATTTTAGTATATGTGCTGCTGAAGCGAGCACGCATGATCAATGCGTGACCAAAGTGACTGATGCCATTATGCACTTTGCAAGTTGACCATGGAGTGATGGTTGATATTTAGAAAAAGAATAGAGCTGGAAGGGACCTTGGAGGTCTTCTAGTCCAGCCCCCTGCTCAATCAGGAGGCCCTATAACATTTCAGACAAATGGTTGTCCAATCTCTTCTTTAAAATCTCCAGTGATGAAGTGTGATTTATCAGTGATTTGCCAGCAAACATTGTGGTTTGAGGCCATGCTCACCTCTTTGTCTTGTAAGACACATCCAACTCCTTGGTAGCTTGGCCTATGTTTCATTTCCACCTCAGTTTCACCAAGACACACTTCAATTCAATTGGATCAAATGTCTGATGTGAAATTGCAAAATGTAGGGCTGAAAGAGGGGGAGCATCAGAGCTGCATATGTCGCAGGACCATAGATTGTACACCCTTGATTTAAAAAAAAGGTTTCCATCTAGTCCAGATTTAAAAATTAATCCTTCTGTAGAAGAAGAAAGTATTAGCCACTTACTGCTGTTTTCTCTCTGAATAGAAAATGAATGATATTACTAATAAAAAGGTGAATTCCAGGTTATACAAATTCAGGCAAGTAATATGTTTAATACCATTCTCCTCAACATGAGTTTATATCTTTTTGACATGTTTAGCTTGGATAGCTTAAGATGTTGCTCTTACAAGCACTTTATTATTTAACCCCAGTAATATGATTACTTTCATTTAAGAAAATGATATGCATCCCAATTAAGATGTTTCCAGACAATTAATTTGCTTCTTGATTTCCATAATTGTCTCATTTATAAGATCTCTCTCTTTCCTGATTAGTCAGTTAGTGTATTTTCTTTCTTTTAGAAACATTTGACATTCAGAAACTCCAAACAAACCTGCAACATACATTCTGCTTGTTTGACTTAGCACAACAAAACTCCAGCGTGCCACTGCTTGGAAATGTAGGCACGTGACATAATTTTGAGGTAATGATCTGAATTCGGGAGGAACTTATTAGGATATGCCCTTGAACATATGCAGAGTGTGAAAAGAATACAAACTAATTAAATAGCTGCAGGTCTAATTTAAAGGTGCCAATAAAATATTTGTCTTGGCTATCGATTATTAGCTATAAATGAATGCTAACGGACAGTTGTTGCTTTCAAGAACAGGTAAGATCTGTGAAGATCTTAATAAAGGATGGGATGATCTTATATCTTTTTTAAATTACACCTAAAAGGGAAAGAAGGGCAACAGAGTGGGGGGTTGGGGGGGTGCAGAGAGAGAAAGAGGAAATCACCTTTGTCTCCTAAACACAGAGGCTTGTGTAAATCAATATCTATTCCTTGCCATTTGCTCTAGTGGTCAAAAGAGTCTGGGAGGACAAAGAGGCTTTAACCCCTCCCCCTTCCCATTGTCCCAGGAACCCTCTTGTGACTCCTCCCCTTTTCCCAAAGCATCTGGAACTGATCTCAGGACAGTGGCTGACCGCTGCTACATCAATCCCCATCTATTTTGGAGGAGCATAGTGCACGCTTTTGTTTTGTACATCCAGTAGGTCAGTGTGCATTACTCTCAAATTAATCCTTCAAGTTGTCTTTCAGAGATATCCGAATACAACTTTTGTTGCATTATTACTAACTTTGCTTCAAATATTCGGTAACTGCCAAATCCTCTAAAACCTGGTGTGTCCGCAGGACTTCATAACTACTACAATCCTCGGCCTCAGAGGAGGAGAGTCCTGGTTGCTTGCTTCTTGCTGACCCAGTGCTTTCTCTCACCACTATAGAGGAAGAGATATCTGCTTGTAGACCTGCGTGTACTCAGCTTTTGGCCCAATCTTAATCCCATTTATTCAGGGAAACTGCTTGCTGACTGTTTTAAATTTAAGACTGTTTTAAATTTAAATGCCCTTGAGGGATCTCCCCAGCTTCTTGACTGTATTCAAGTCACTTGGGGTTGGGGCACTTAGCTTTTCTACATAGGATTCTTATTGCTGTATCAAAGTCTCTTTTATTCATCGTATGGCAGATAGTTCCATAAGTTGTCAAGTGTTATTTTGTAAACAGATTCCATCTCTTCCCTACAGTTGTTTTCTCCCATTCCGTTTGAGATGATTACTATGAAGTAGAGGACGTCCTTGATTCCCAACGACAACGAGGGGTCCTACAATACCTGGTGAAGTGGAAAGGATACCCAGTAGCAGAAGCTTCCTGGGTGATTTCTGCAGATGTGTCAGCTCCAAAATTGCAAAGACTATTTCATCCGCAACATTCTACTAAGGTGGGCGGGGAGGGATGAAAACTATTCTAAGAATAGTTAATTAATTCTGTTAATTGCCTTCTAGGAGGAACCATGTAGAGGGGGCGGCATGTCGGGCTCTACATCTTACCAGCGTCCCGGAGCCCGACATTACAGCTGTGCCTTTGGAGCTGTGAATCCCTGATCTTCACTTTGAGCCTGGCATTGCAGCTTGGCAGCTGATCCAGACCAGCAGAGAAGGGAAGGAAGGCTGTAGGTGACATTTCACAGCCTCGGAGCTGTGTATCTCAGATGTCAGTTTCGGAGTGTGGGAGGGCTGCAGTCTCTTTTGGCAGCCTTGGAGTTCAGATAATACAGACGGATGCCTCTTTGAACTGTGGAACTGTTTGGCTTTAACACAGTGCTGGGTTTGAGGCAAATTGATAACTGTTATTTGGGATACTAATGGGAGGCAGGGTGGAGGGAGGAACGTAATATTAGCTTAGGCATGGTGTAATTAGGCACGGGTGGTGGCGTGGATAATTAGGTAATGGGTGGATTAGGATGGAACGGATTCTAGGTAATTGGGCAGGGGTGGATAAAACAATGTTGGGAGTTAACTGTTTTCAACACTGACTTTTCACGGTTACCCAGTTATCCGTTGTTGAAGTTCTTAGCCACAGCAACACAGCAATAAACTCTACAATTGCAACACTACTACAAGTGTGAGTAGCCTGGTTTATTGATTAAAAGATCCAGTTCTTGGCAGAGACCGACACCGTTTTCTACTTCTGGCTCTTCCCTCTTGACTATGGATGGCGGTCTTATGAGGGATCCCTTTGTTAGGTCTCTGTGAATGCCTTCACTGTCATTTAGGCTGAGCTGTTGTGTGACCCAAATCCATCTCTGCATCTTGCATCACCTCAGCAGGTTATGGTGAGTCCCTCAAGTGAAATTGCCTGTGATGCTGATTTGAAACTAGAAAATAATTATGGGCTCAGGGTACAACTGTGGAATCCTTGGTGCTCCCTGAGTGTGGTTGTTTGCTTGCAAGTATTTTGTTGTCTGACCATGTAACATCTTCAGTGTTCAAATCCCAATGCTTTATTCTCACATGGCCTTTTCCCCTCTTACTTCTCTCAAAGAAAGCCACATTTATTGTTTTCATCCATCCAATGGAAAGATTTAGAGCAGGGGTGTCCAACCTTGGCAATTTTAAGACTAGTGGACTTCAACTCCCAGAGTTCCTCAGCCAGCTTTGCTGGCTGAGGAACTCTGGGAGTTGAAGTCCACAAGTCTTAAAGTTGCCAAGGTTGGACACCCCTGATTTAGAGCTCTATGGATCCATACAATATTTTGTTCAACCATATAGTCCAGTTTATTTTTTTTTCTCCTTAGAAATACATGCTTTAGGTCCAAACATGAACTTTAAATTGGTTTTTTTCTGTTTATAAATTTATATTTATAAATGTATAAGGAAAGCTTTTTATGGCTCTGATGGCAGCTTGTATTGAAGTAATTAGCGGTTCAACTAGTTTCACCTTTCATCCTGGCTGGAGTTAACCAACATACTACTACATACTGTATGTCCAACAGAGACAGATTATTTTTTTATGCTAATCCATTTTATTCTAGTATAAAAGGAACAGCTATCCATTAATATTTTCTTTTTCTTTTAAATAATCAGGCATATATCTTCTGTTATCTAAATGTAAGTTCTGTGGTCCTTGCAAGTTAAATATCTTCCAATGGCATATGTACACATTCTGTAATAATAGTTTAGCATAGTACAATGCTACCTATAAAGACTTTATATTTATTTGGAATGTTTAAAAGAGTTATTTTTTCTTGGCTGGCTACAATGGTGTGTGGGAATTACCATGGGAGACAGGAGGAAGAGCTGCAGCCTAGATAATGGTGTAATAAACAAAATTTGAATCTGAAGGAAGAAGGGTGGCAAAAGCATCTCAGAAGAGAACATCCTAGTTTCCAAGAGACTAAAAGTGAGGATAAGAAGGATATTTTCAGACTTTCAAGTTCTGTTAATGTAAACTCACAATAAAGATACAGCTCATATTCCTGATTGCACTTCTTGTCTGAACTATCTCATAGAGCTTACACTGACATCTTCCTTCTCTTCTGCCTCCCCAGAGATATCTGCTAAGTAGATTGCATATCACGCTAGTCACAATCTTTCTACAATATACTTCTCCAAATCATGACCTGTCCTTCTTCAAGAGCCATGAGACTCTTCTCACTTCTGGGTAGATCCAAACTTCTTAATTCATCTCAAAATCACCAACCAACCTTGCTCTTTAGTAAAATACAAATTGTCAATAGCCAATACAATCCAACTTAGGAAGTCAACCATTGCACCTTCTCCATCCTCTTCCCAGACTTCCCCTTTCTCCATCTTCATTTGCCAGTTTAATAGCTCCCTGCCCTTTTCCTACAAGAAAATTTGCCTAAGGGAAACTAAGGTAGCTCCTACTTTCAAGCTCTATTTGTCCGCTGATGAGGACTGTTTGTTTGTCTAGGTTACCTCCATACTCCTCTGAGGGACATGGCTGGCCTTCTGTGGGCTGACACAGTTCCTTTCAATAACAGATCCCCATCTTTAGGGAATTCCCTAAAACTTCCCACCTCCATCAACAAATTCTTCTACCTCCCTTTCTGACAGTGTAACTAACTCCTAGTACAGGTGAAACTCGAAAAGTTAGAATATCGTACAAAAATTCATTTATTTCAGTAATGCAACTTAAAAGGTGAAACTAATATATGAGATAGACTCATTACATGCAAAGCAAGATAGTTCAAACTGTGATTTGTCATAATTGTGATGATTATGGCTTACAGCTCATGAAAACCCCAAATCCACAATCTCAGAAAATTAGAATATTACATGCAATCAATAAAACAAGGATTGTACATAGAACAATATCGGACCTCTGAAAAGTATAAGCATACATATGTACTCAGTACTTGGTTTGGGCCCCTTTTGCAGCAATTACTGCCTCAATGCGGCATGACATGGAAGCTATCAGCCTGTGGCACTGCTGAGGAGTTATGCATGCTTCAATAGCGGCCTTCAGCTCTTCTGCATTGTTCGTTCTCATGTCTCTCATCTTTCTCTTGGCAATGCCCCATAGATTCTCTATGGGGTTCAGGTCAGGCGAGTTTGCTGGCCAATCAAGCACAGAAATCCCACAGTCATTGAACCAGATTTTGGCGCTTTTGGCAGTGTGGGCAGGTGCCAAATCCTGAAAATGAAGTCAGCATCCCCATAAAGCTCATCTGTGGAAGGAAGCATGAAGTACTCCAGAATCTCCTGGTAGATGGCTGTGTTGACCCTGGACTTAATGAAGCACAGTGGACCAACACCAGCAGATGACATGGCTCCCCAAATCAGCACAGACTGTGGAAACTTCACACTGGACTTCAAGCATCTTGCAGTGTGTGCCTCTCCATTCTTCCTCCAGACTCTGGGTCCTTGGTTTCCAAATGAGATGCAAAAGTGGCTCTCATCAGAAAAGAGGACTTTGGACCACTGAGCAACAGACCAGTTCTGTTGTTCTTTAGCCCAGGTAAGACGCTTCTGATATTGTTTGTTGGCCAGGAGCAGCTTGACAAGAGGAATATGACATTTGAAGCCCATATCCAGGATCCGCCTTTGTGTGGTGGCTCCTGATGCACTGACTCCAGCCTCAGTCCACTGCTTGTGAAAGTCCCCAACACTTTTGAATGGCCTTTTCCTGACAATCCTCTCCAGGCTGCGGTCATTCCTGCTGCTTGTGCACCTTTTTCTTCCACACTTTTTCCTTCCACATAACTTTCTATTAATATGCTTTGATACAGCACTTTAGGAACATCCAACTTCTTTTGCAATTACCTTTTGAGGCTTTCCCACCTTATGGAAGGTGACAATGATGGTTTTCTGCACAACTGTCAGGTCAGCAGTCTTTCCCATGATTGTGATTCCTACTGAACCAGACTAAGAGACCATTTAAAGGCTCAGGAACCCTTTGCAGGTGTTATGGCTTAATTAGCTGATTAGAGTGGGACATTTTGAGCCTAGAATATTGAACCTTTTCACAATATTCTAATTTTCTGAGATTGTGGATTTGGGGTTTTCATGAGCTGTAAGCCATAATCATCACAATTATGCCAAATCACGGCTTGAACTATCTTGCTTTGCATGTAATGAGTCTATCTCATATATTAGTTTCCCCTTTTAAGCTGCATTACTGAAATAAAGGAACGTTTGCATGATATTCTAATTTTTTGAGTTTCACCTGTGAATTGGAATCCATGTCTGGAAAATACAGAGCATCCTTATTATGCAAAACTCTTCATCATTCAGCATGCTCTTTATTACAGCCACCCCACTTCTCGGAGAGCTTTTATATAAATAAATAAATAAATAAATAAAGATTTTATATATATATACCGAATAACCAAAGATCCACATACAAATACCCGCGAGAACCTCAGAAAACAAATATATATATTTGCCACTGCTTGCACTGGCACTAAGCCGAAAGCACCAGCCTGAAGATGGCGAGTGGGACCTCGCCGAAACGTTGCCTAGATACTTTGAATCTTACGCGGGAGAAAACCCGATAACCAAAGATCCATATATATATATATATATATATATATATATATATATATATATATATATATATATATATATGTATATGTATATGTATATGTATATGTATATGTATATGTATATGTATATGTATATGTATATGTATATGTATATGTATATGTATATGTATGTATATGTATATGTATGTATATATGTATATATGTATATATGTATATATGTATATATGTATATATGTATATATGTATATATGTATATATATATATATATATATATATGGCTTCTTTGAGTCAGGCCCTTCTCTCTCTCAGATACAACATGTAGTAAATTCTGGGCTTAGCTTCTTTTTCAGCTTTTTCCTCCCTTGGCCAATTTCTTTCTCTGGAGAGGAGAAACCAGGGTCCTTCCATTTGCATCTCTAAAGTGATGGCCTTTGTTCCCTTTGTAGGCAACATGCCCTCAGATGTGATCTGCTTTTTCAGATAAAGCAGGTTATTATCTCTAGCTTTGAAAACAGAGGCTTCTCTTTGCTATGGAGCTTGTCTCTTGTTCCCATTAAGGATTCCTCTTCGTGTATTTTGGATACTACTGATTCACAGTCAGGTTTTCCTGAAGCATTGCTGCTTGTTCTAACACATGAAAATGTTGCGGTAAGAATATCGGAAGGAAAGTAACTTAAGCTTAATCCTGAAGTTTTATCCTATTGCATTTAAGCAGCCTGCTTTGATCAAGTATTTATTTATATAAATATTTAAGAGCCATGGCGATGCAGTGGTTAGAATGCAGTCAGCAGGCTAACTCTGCTGACTGCCAGCAGTTCAATTCTCAGTGGCTCAATGTCGACTCAGCCTTCCATCTTTCCAAGGTGAGTAAACTGAGGACCCAGATTGCTGGGGGCAATAAGAATAAGACTATGTAAAGTATAGAGAGGGCTATAAAGCACTGAGAAGCTTTATAGTGAAAGCAGTATATAAGTCTAAATGCGATTGCTATTTATAGAAGTATTATGTATATACATTATTTATTATTTTTACAAATAACTCAAGGCAGCGAATATATCCAACACCCCTTCTTCTTGGTCATCTGGACAAAGTCATAAATTATGGACAATTGTTCTCTTATTAGGATTGTTACCATATTCTAATATTCTAACACAAAACCATTCTTCATTAGGCAAGACATTGCCATTTATACTGAAGTTACCAGAAACGTTGCAAGTTCAAGACAATCAAATTGATTCATTGTGGATATTCTGTTACCAAATACCACGAGGGACAGTTTGATGTGATGAATAAGGCATCAAGTTAGAAACTGAGATGCTATGAGTTCTAATCACACTTTAGGTACAAAGCCTGTTGGATCATCTTGGGCCACTCATTCTTACAGTCCTAGAAAACAAGCAGTGACAAGCCATTTTCGAAAACCCTTGCCAAGAAAAATCACAAAGAACTTGTCCAGGGAGTCCCCAGGAATTAACACTGACTTGAAGTGGGAGAGCCAATTTGGTGTAGTGATTAAGACATTTATTTATTTATTTATTTATTTTATTTATTTATTTGATTTGCCAATTGTTTACAAGATAATAAGTATAAGTGTATACATAGTTGTGAATACATGAAATGGGTACATATAAGAAAAATAAAAGAAGAATAAGAGAAACAATAGGACAGGGACGGTAGGCACGTTGGTGCGCTTTATGCATGCCCCCTACAGACCTCTTAGGAAAGGGGTGAGGTCAATAGTAGACAGTCTAAAGTTAAAGTTTTTGGGGTTTGGGGAAGAAACTACAGAGTCGGGTAGAGTATTCCAGACATTGACCACTCTATTGCTGAAGTCGTATTTCCTGCAATCAGGTTTGCTGCGGTTAACATCAGGTTAGAAAAAAAGGAGAGCGTGAATTTTTGTTCTGCCCTGAACCTAAAGCCAGATAAGGAACCTTAGGCCAGCCACTCTCTCTCATCCCAAAGAAGGAGGCAATAGCAAACCAAAGATATGTGGCCAGGAAAACTGCAAGAACTTCTCCAGGCAATCTCCAGGAGTCAACACTGGCTCAAAGGCACACAAAAAAAGAAAATTGCTATGTATCCCCATATTTTGAATAAAGTATTGATCAACAATCTATATTGACCTTCAAATCTGTTCACTCTTATCTGAGAATGAATATATGGAAAATAATTGTTGAGAACTTTGTAGCAGTTATTGCTTTTTACTCCCTTCCTATCAAATCTCTTTAATCCTAAAGAGAACAATTACTGTACTCTGAAAAAGAAAACGCTTGTCATCATAACTTGATAATGCGGCATTTACTCCTCTCACATTCAGGATCTGCTCTACGTTGGTCCATTATCATTTCCTCTAATGCAATCCCACTGACTTTCCAATAGGTCTAACCAACACAAGTGGTGACTAAATTGCATCTCTTAACTCTCTTGTTGAACCCAACTTTGATCAGAAAAAGGAAGTAATGGTATTGATGGAGCTAAATCCTTCCCTCTTGCATTGCTGAGCAAACATTCCTCAGGAAAGCTTGTAACCGTAATCAGCTATCAAACACATGTCTTGTACGAATGTTGTGAATTGATCCCATTGTTCTCTTTGATCTGCATTTTTTGATATCTGTGCTCACCACATGCTCAGAACTTCAAAACGTTTCTTCATCCTCTTGTTTGGATTTTTATGGGCCAAACGTTTGAAGTGGTCTTTTATCCAATCTCTAAATTTGTAACCTAGGAATGAATGAATACATACAAATGAAAAATAATGAAGTATTAGTATTTTAAAGTAAAAATTTCTCGGCACAGTTTTTGCCATCCAAATTTACAGGGTTCTCTTCCCACATCCACCAATTAGCTCAGCTAAATTACTCTGCAAGTTATTTTACTATCTAGAAAATACCTTCGTCATTTGAGGTGAATATTTTTGTTTTTTCTTCACAAACATCATTTTAATTCCAATTGTGTACTAAGCAGAGGAGCTTTAAAGTTTTTATTTAAAGGTGAAATAATTTTCTGGATATCTATAACCAAAACAAATTGACAGAAAATGTGGTTAATTATAAGCACAGGTATAAAAACCAAAGTTGTTTTTCAGACTAAAATAATAGGATAAGTTGTAGAAACCAAGATAATTGAAACAATAGCAATGTGAAGCAGGGATGGGAAACATATGTCTTTTTATCTGGCACCCTTTTATTACTTTTAAAAATCCTCTGTTCTGTCTTCTGTAATAAAGACCAGATTTAACCCAAAATATACACATGCCTTAATACCAAAATGGCATTTCCAGTGGATATCACATCAGCTGAAAAACCAAAGATGACTTTTTCATCTGAATGAATTTTCTGTGCATGCACTTGAGCTACTCACACACAGCAAGGATTAAAGATACATCATGGCCTATCTAAGAGGAGAAAGGAAAGAAATCAAGGATAATGAGAAACTCATATACTTTGTTCAATAGAATAATATGAAAAATGAGCTAACTACACATTTTACGATGAACATAAGGCTTTTCTAGCAATACATATTTTTCCTGTTTTTGGCCTTTTTTTGCTACAATGCTTGCAATGGTCCCCGTATTTTCTTTTGTACACTAACAGTAGGAGTTGTAGAGGTAGTAGTAAGTCTTCCTTTTACTGACACTTTCTAAACAATAAGTGATCTTCTTAATCAAGAATAATTTGATTGAATGGTTTAATTAAAGCAAGAATGCTGCCATATAACTAATCAGATTCAGATTCAGATGGAGCCATTTTGCAGACTATGTAGCCCCATGTACCTGCCAAATCTGGCCATAAGTCTATGTCAGTGTTTCTCGACCTTGGCAACTTTATGATGTGCAGACTTCAAGAATTCCCAGAATTCCCTGCTTAGCAATATTTTGGTCTATGGCCATGCTATCCTTATGGAAATACTTTTGTGAAAACACCCATGGCATGCTTTTAAAATTTAAACATTTTCTTGACTTCTCACTGGAGCAGCATCTTGCAATGCAAATCCTGCACTGAAGGACTGGAGCAGAATATGATCAACCAAGCTTTTGATTAGAACAGAAAAATGAACGAGAACCTGGATTTAACTGCTCTACTGAGAAATTAAACACAGAAGCAATGACCGGCAGAGAAGATATCTGGAGTTGGTGCCTAATTGCAAATGTGAACAGTGAACTCAAGAGTCAGAAAAGGTACTCAGTCCATCCAAGCGGCAGCAAACACACTCAAAAATAGGACAGGTATCAAGAAAAGTATTGGCTAGAGAAATATTCAAAATATTGGACTACGTGCATGGCACCCTTCAGTTTCAGCAAACTATATCCTTGCATCTTATAGCGTTTGCTTTCATTTCATCTTCATGCCCCCACAGGCAGGAAGCACACATGTATTTGCAGCCCACATCCCATCATCACATCTATTTCATTAAACACTGTGTTTATCAGCTCCCTTGCTATTTTCCATACTCTCCTAGCTGTACATAGAGAGCATTACTGCTGTGCTGCAGTTTTCTACAAAGATGGTTTGATCAAATACTCATGCCTCAGCCAGCTATTCTTCTATCATAAATGATGAGTTCTAAGGGGGAAAAAAAGACAGAGAAAAACCTATTAAAGTAGCACTAACAAAGTAGCTATTTCTTTTATCAGTAAGTATTACAAATCATCCCACCTCTTGAAGCAACAAGGCTCAATCAGCATGTGGTTAACCTACCAGAAGCCTCCCTCCCGCTGTTGTTATTGCCGACAGTGAAGACAATATTTAAATGCTTTGAAGGATGGGCAATTCTTCCATAGATGACAGGTAGCTGACTCCAGCTGCAGGTGCATGATTTTCTGAAGAAATGATGACAGCATCATAAATGTCTAACAAGCGCTCCTGAAATCAGACTGCTTTTCACTTTGTAAATGACCATATAAAATAGGGCTTTGAAAAGTACAATAGAAAGTTATCATTTAATCATGGGCAAAATAGAAGTACCTGTCAATTTGATGCAACATCTTCAGAAGAAAAGATGGGTGAGCATAATGGTTAAGAGAAGCTAATAGCCTATGCTTCCTACAAGGAAAAGGCAGAAGAAAATGAATGTTCCTCCACAGCAGGAATACTCTGGCATTCCCTTTTGTAGATGGATGATTATAATATAACTGAAAGCATTTGTGCAGAGGTTTTAATTATGTATATGTATATGTATATGCATATGTATATGCATATGCATGTATATATATATATATGTATATATATATATATATATATATATATATATATATATATATATATATATATATATATATATATATATGGTATATATATATATATGATGTATATATATATGGTATATATATATATATATATATATATATATATATATATATATATATATATATATATATATATATATATATATATATATATATATATATATATATACCAACCGCTACCTCAACGCCCAATCCCACCACCACCCAGCACAGATAAACTCCGTGGCTAAAACACTAATTACCAGAACCAAACGCCTGGCAGACAAGACACACATTAAGGCTGAACTATGCACCCTGACTAAAGTACTGACAGCCAACAGCTCCACAAAAGCAAAATCACCAGCTTGATCCACAAAAACACACTGAAACATAATAGAGACCCAGAAGATGAACAGACCTATGGAACAGCTGTCCTGCCCTACATAAGAGGTACTACAGACAAAATTAGTAAGGTACTACACAGACATCACATCAGGACTGCCTTCAAAACAGACAGAAAAATAGCAGCCATCCTTAGCAAGCCCAAAGATAAAATTGACCTGGAAAACCAAGGCATATACGAAGTCCCCTGTGCATCATGCCCGGCCACATACATTGGACAGACCAATAGAAGAATAAGTACCCGCCTGGATGAACACAAAAATGCAGTCAAAAAGCTGGAACACACTTCCTCACTAGTCCAACACATGGAAGCTACAGGTCATAGCATCAACTTCAATGGCACCAAAACCCTGGCCACTATGGAAACCCTAGCCACAGAGTCATCAGAGAAGCCATAGAGATTGAAAAAGACCAGAAAGCATGAACAGAAGAGATGATTCCACCAGGCTGTCAATCATTTGGAAGCCTGCACTCACAAACAAAAAAATCTCCACACCACAAGCCAGGCAAACACCTGGGCACAAACAGATCCCCCTGATACCTCCAGCTCAAACACACCCCAACCAGGCACCCAGATGAAACCCAGCTTCCTAACTAATGATAGCCGCCCATTTACCCGAAGCCAAGCTGCACTAAAGGCCTCCATTAAAGTAACACAATGCTGCCAGCCAATCAAGATACAAAAAGAGCCAAAAAACAGACAGAAGATATCAGAGACACCCATCAAGCAGAACACAGCAAACTCCGAGACCAATAAACACAGACCAAGACTCCCAACCAATCAGGATGAAGAAAAACCATTCTGGCACAGCAATAGGCTGCCCCAAATTTAAATCTGAAACCACTGTAAAAGTCTGACCCACAGACGGACACAATACAGAAGCCTGATGATGGCAGATGGGATTCTGCTGAAACGTTGCTACAACTTTAAAAGAACTACAATGACGTGGGAAAATACCCGAACCAAGCCGAACACCATACATGTAAGTACCCATGAAAACTTAAGAAAACAAATATATATATATATATATATATATATATATATATATATATATATATATATGTATATGTATATGTATATGTATATGTATATGTATATGTATATGTATATGTATATGTATATGTATATGTATATGTATATGTATATGTATATGTATATGTATATGTATGTATGTATGGCATTCAGCTTTGTTCGGGTATTTTCCCACGTCATAGTAGTGGTGCTTTTAAAGTTGTAGCAACGTTTCAGCAGAATCTCATCTGCCATCATCAGGCTTTTGTATAGTGTTGTCTGTGAGTTAGACTTTTACAGTGGTTTCAGATTTAAATTTGGGGCAGCCTATTGCTGTGCCAGAATGGTGTTTTTTTTCTTCATCCTGATTGGTTGAGAGTCTTGGTCTGTGTTTATTGGTCTTGGAGTTTGCTGTGTTCTAATATCTTCTGTCTGTTTTTTTTGGCTCTTTTTGTATCTTGATTGGCTGGCAGCATTGTGTTACTTTAATGGAGGCCTTTAGTGCAGCTTGGCTTCGGGTAAATGGACGGCTATCATTAGTTAGGAAGCTGGGTTTCATCTGGGTGCCTGGTTGGGGTGTGTTTGAGCTGGAGGTATCGGGGGATCTGTTTGTGCCCAGGTGTTTGCCTGGCTTGTGGTGGAGATTTTTTTGTGAGTGCAGGCTTCCAAATGATTGACAGCCTGGTGGAATCATCTCTTCTGTTCATGCTTTCTGGTCTTTTTTCAATCTCTATGGCTTCTCTGATGATTCTGTGGCTGGGATTTTCTATAGTATATATATATGTGTTTTCTTAAGTTTTCGCGGGTATTTATATGTATGGTATTCAGCTTTGTTCAGGTATTTTCCCATGTCATTATAGTTGTGCTTTTAAAGTTGTAGCGACGTTACGGCAGAATCTCCTCTGCCATCATCAGGCTTCTGTATTGTGTTCGTCTGTGAGTCAGGCTTTCACAGCCATTTCTGTTTTAAATTTGGTGCTTGCCTACTGCTGTGCCAGAATGGTTTTTTCTTCATCCTGATTGGTTGGGAGTCTTGGTCTGTGTTTATTGGTCTTGGAGTTTGCTGTGTTCTGCTTCATTGGTGTTTCTAATATCTTCTGTCTGTTTTGTAGCGTTGTTTTTTTTTTTTTTGTCTTGATTGGCTGGCAACATTGTGTTTCCTGTATTGGAGGCTTTTAGTGTGGCTTGGCTTTGGGTAAATGAACGGCTATCATTTATTAGGAAGCTAAGTTTCATCTGGGTGCCTGGTTGGGGTATGTTTGAGCTGGAGGTATCAGGAGGGTCTGTTTGTGCCCAGGTGTGTGCTTGGCTTGTGGTGTGGAGATTTTTTTGTTTGTGAGTGCAGGCTTCCAGATAATTCAGTTAGTGGACTCATCTCTTCTATTCATGCTTTCAGATCTTTTTTCAATCTCTATGGTGTTTCTGATAATTCTGTAGCTGGGGTTTTCTATAGTGGCTAGGGTTTTGGTGCCATTGAAGTCGATGCTATGATCTGTGGCTTTCATGTGTTGGACTAGTGAGGAAGTGTGTTCCAGCTTTTTTACTGCATTTTTGTGTTCATCCAGGCGGGTACTTATTCTTCTATTGGTCTGTCCAATGTATGTGGCTGGGCATGATGCACAGGGGACTTCATATATGCTTAGGTTTTCCAGGTCAATTTTATCTTTGGCGTTTCTTAGGATGGTTGTTATTTTCTAAAGTGCCTTTAGGCCAGACAAGGAATAATGGATGGAAACTGAACAAGGAGAGATTTAACCTGGAAATAAGGAGAAACTTTCTGACAGTGAGAACAATCAACCAATGGAACAGCTTCTCCTTGGAAGTTGTGGGAGCGCCATCACTTGAGACTTTCAAGAAGAGATTGGACTGCCCTTTGTCAGAAATAGTGTAGGGTCTCCTGCTTTGAGGGGGGGTTGGACTAGATGACCTACAAGGTCCCTTCCAACTCTGATTATCTGTTATCTGCTCACCACACCAACCTCAGACACCACCAGGGCATTCCCCCTCCTCCAGAGAAACAGAAACTTTATGTTATGTGGATCATCCAAGCAGGATGAGGGGGGGGGGGGAGATTTCCTTCCAGTATCTACTATAAAAGGAAATAGTATCTGGGGGCCAGAACAGAGTATGGAGAACCACTAGAGAAACCCACCTGCTGCAGACAATTTGTATTTACTCTTTAGGTTCATGCATCATGTTAAACTGTGTTTCATCATAACTCTAAATTATTGCCTAAGTCTTGTTCATGTATAACATAAGAAGCCGCAACATCCACAAAGGTGTCATTCACACATCATACTAAATCAAAATTGAAGCACCTTTGATTCCCCCCACAATATAGGCATGTCTCCCTTCTTTCCTCCACATAGAAATGAGCATCTTTTCTTCACTTACAGCAGGGGTCTCCAACCTTGACAACTTTAAGACTTGTGGACTTCAACTCCCAGAATTCACCAGCCAGCTATTCTGGGAGTTGAAGTCCACAAGTCTTAAAGTTGCCAAGTTTGGAGACCTCTGTCATAAACCAAAGGGGACAACAACACACCAGGGTTTCCTGAAGGAGGCAGCTAAACCCTCATTCAGAAGCAGACTTTTTTTTAAAAAAAAGAGAAAATCCTTTCCCTCAACATCTTCACTCTTTCTGTCCGGAAACTAACTTTGGTGGCATTTCGGAAGTTAATTGTTCCTCTCTTTGGAGCTGTGGAGAGAAATAGCAGCATCCACAGAAGCTGTTGTCTTGCCATCTTCCTGCAGCCTTACTTAGCAGGACTCTCTTTAGGACAGGGGTCTCTAACCTTGGCAATTTTAAGACTTGTGGACTTCAATTCCCAGAATTCTCCAACCAGCTGATGGAGAATTCTGGGAGTTGAAGTTCATAAGTCTTAAAGTTGCCAAGGTTGGAAACCCCTGTTAGAGGACGTTATTTTTTGCAGAATATGAAATAATTTATTTTCTTTCATAGGATTCAGGTTGCTTACTGAACAAGCAGATGTGAAGAGGGAGCGGGAACATGCCTGGGTTTTGGCCAAGCTGGCTGTTCCGCTTATCAGGTTGAGCACCCATTCTATCTTCCAGTCTCTTTCTGAAAATCACATCGCTCTGTATCACACACATATATACATCCTTATCATATGTTGGAGCAGTGTGTGTGTGTGTGTGCGTGCATGTGACGTGTGTGCTTTATGATACAAATTTGATAATCTCCTCAGCCCACTGGTATGGTTCAAATTTAAGCTGCAAGGCCATAAAATTCGAGCTCTTTGTTTTCCTGAAGGCCACAAGATTTTCAAAAGATACCATTGTGCCGCCCAAAGCCCATAAAGTTGTCACTAGGCGCTGATTAAACAGTCCTGAACAGCGCAGATTTTTGTCTAGGTCCTTTTCAGACACCACAATGTCCTTTTCAACCTCTGAGACAAAAGGAGGTTTACGGAGCGATTCTCTTATAGAGATTCTTCAGAGATAAACTCGACCATATGGGAAGCAAGGTGGCCAGCAGCTGAGACCATAACATGAAAAAAAAATTAAAAAGGGAGAAAAGAGGCTAAAAAGAAGAACAGGTGACAACAGGACTGTCCACCATCCCGACCGCTTTCCGTCAAGGATTTTTCCAGAGACACACAATGGGGCCCAACAATACAACCATCACAGATCTTTCCAAGGGTGGACTCAAAAGATGCAGCCAAAGTTATCAGCAAAATCCGCAGGGCATAGGTGTGAGGAAAGCCTGCAAGGATCAGTGCTGTAGAGCAAGGTTTCCAACCATGGCAGCTATAAATCTGGAGGACTTCAACTCCTATAATTCCCAAACCAGCAAAGCTGGCTGGGGAACTCTGGGAGTTGAAGTCCTCCAGGCTCAATGGTGCCAAGGTTGGAGACCCCTGCTGTAGAGTCAACACCCAGGGCTGCTGTGTCCTCCATCATCTCTAGCTAATGTCTCCTTGCTGAGAATCTTGAGAGTAGTATTTCTTGAGAGTGGAAAGGCCCAGCTTGCAGAATCTCATACCAATGTTCAGGGATCTTGGGAACTTTTAGTTCTGCAATGTTGAAAAGCCCATGAAACCATCTGTTTCCCCACCTCAGAACAACTTGCAGATAAACAACACAACTCATGTACACATGCACACACATTTTCCTTTGTAACTATTAAGGAAAATAGAGTCGGGTTTTGGCTTCTTCTACCATTTTCCTTGAGTTCTGAATGTCTGAGGGGTGTGTGGCAAGACATAAACATCAGGAAGAGAAAAGGATAAAAGCATGTTATTTCTTAGATGGCCCTAAAACTAGTCTCCTCAACCAGGGGATCTGGCAGAAAGAAATTCAGGTCATCACCATTTGAGGTGGTGTCTGAATATTTCCCAATTACATTGTCAAGGATCATTATGTATGACTCCTCAAGCCATTACCAAAAGCCAAGGTCAGCATATTCAAAGGAAAACAATATTGGATATTAATGTCTTGGATTTTTTAAAAAAATGCTATTTTAAGTAATGATCAACAACATAATTGCAATTGTATAAAATGAACATAACATGCTTCAAACTTTCCATCTTCGGTTAAATCATGGAGGAGGAGTAGAAAATATCAAATTGCAACTTTTATTATGGCATAAGAAACGGCATGTCTTGTGCCTTATTGGAATTTAAAAATAAATCTCAAACTCAAACTTCTTTTTAAGGAAGTCTGATTATTGGAGATTCCCGGGAACAAATTACCTTTCAGATTGTGGTAGATGATATGATCTAAAGTTTCTGACAAAGCATTAGTTATCATTATTTATTCTTAATACAGTACATCTGGTGCACAATCCCTTTCAAGAATGTCATTTTTCCATGGGATATATTTGATTGTGTACTCATTGTCTAGTTCTTTCCAAACTGTTGGTTCCCAAGGACCTTAGGCCAGAGTGGGCCAGGAGATTGCTTTACATTAATGCAACATTTATTGAAATTTGCAGTACTAAGGCCGACCTATTCCTTTTATTAGATTCATTCTACAGCAATATTTTCAGACTATTTATTATTATTCTCAATAACATCACCCTGAATGTTCATCTTAAGCAGCATCTTGTCTGGCTACATCCACATAGTAAACCCAATAGCAATCACATTTGTTAATATGGCCATTATTTCACAGTACCAAGGACAGAGAATGGGAAGGAAGAAGTCATATCCTAAGGAAATTATGGCAACCTGCCCTGCTCTCACACAACAGATATGAATTCAACCACACAGATGGTCCCCAGGGTCACCATGTGGGGAAAGCTGTTGGGACCAAAAAGGAAGCAGAAAATGCTTGCCCTCCAATGTTCAATACCCTTCCCCTTTAAGGTTCAAATAGACATTTGCAAACAACTATAATCTATCCCTAATTGAACAGAAGTATTGGAATCTGCACCACCTTTATTAGAGCTGGAAATTGTTGAATTAATTCCCAGAATTCTGAATCCCCAGGTAATCCAATTGAAATATTGTACACCTAATGTGCAAGAGGACTTTGGAAAGGTAGCAATAATATACTACAGTGTCTAAACGAGCCCAACCATTTTGGTAGTGAGATCTGATTGACAAAGACAAGCTTCATCACGCCACAATGAGGGAATGCTTTCAATCACGAGTACTGTATGGAAATGACTCAAAATTGAGGTTTTTTAAATTCAATTTCTGAATACCACAGTTGATTTCATCAGATTTGTGTGTGTGTGTGTGTGTGTGTGTGTGGTTTCCAGAAACTGAGCTGGATCAGAGCAAATCTTTTATTTATTCAATTGTGTGCCACCAATTGTCCAAAATTTCTTTACTTTTGTGTCACAGAAGGTTGTACATTTGGCATTTATTTTACTATTTAAACGCTGGTTATTCCATCATCATCCTTGTAACGTGTACTTGCCAACTGGACTTTAATCCATAAAATTTGTTGAGGAACACATTTGTTACAGTGCATAACTATTCAAAGAGAAGCCCTTTAAGTTCAATGAGTTTTACTTCTGAGACTATGCACGACTTCATTGTATTTGTCTTTTTTGGAACTGAACCCAGAAGGATAATTCTTCCAACAGTATTAAACAAAGTGCCACAAGGCATTTCTAAGGAGTTTGAACCAATCATCCAAATACATGTTTTTAAATCTCCTCTCTTCCACTCTGATCACACAAGTAGCTTCTGATGGCTGTTTCTGACCACTACCCCCAAGACACTAATTTCCAGCAATCCCCATGAGAATTATTTAAAAAAAAAGAAACTACATCCAACACAGATTGCTCTTTATCTGCTGCACTTCAGTTGAAATGCAACTGGTTCTTTATGTCGGTATTCCTAGATTCTTAAAACAAAAGGCCAAAAGGAAGGTTTGGCAGGTATTGTGCAGTCATCCAGAGTTTTTGCCTCTTCCAATTAGGCTTCCATTGACTTTATTCCCAAACCATTCTAACTTCACTTTCTTCTATTCTATAAAGGAATCCAACACAAGTGTTCCCGGATGACAAACTCCCATTTGTCCTGTAAAAATATGCTTCTGAATTTGTAAGCCTTTACTGTTTTCTGAAAAGATGTGTCTATGTGTGCTGGAATCAACCCGGATGATCTCAAAAGTTGCAACTGGCCAAAATGCAAACCTCCACAAGCCATCTCAGAAGCAACTGCCACAGCAGCCCTATGCAGCCACTAGACTGTACTCCCAGGCAAGAGTAGAATTGCAACCTCTAGTTTCTGTTCTTGGCATTTACATAGAGGGCCTCACTTTTTGCAAGAAGGCTATACACACAACTAGGAGCCCCCAGTATTGGCAGCCCTATTGTAACGACCATCTTATTTGCCTTTTCATCCTAAGCACCTATTTGGGCATGGCTTCAGTGTAAAGTAAAACACAGCTGGAGACTCTTCCCAAGAAAATTGCAGTGGATCTTTTCTTGTTATAATCAGAGGTCCTCAAACTTGGCAACTTGAAGACTTGTGGACTTCAACTCCCAGAATTCTCCAGCCAGCATAGCTGGCTGGAGAATTCTGGGAGTTGAAGTCCACAAGTCTTCAAGTTGCCAAGTTTGAGGACCCCTGTTTATATATTGTTTTGAAAGGCCAGCAATCCGCCAAACGTTTACTCTAAACTAGTTCTATTCGAGTCCAAGTCCCGAGAGCGCCAAGCAAGAGGCCCCGTCGGGCTAGCTAGGCGAAGGCCAGGGTGTATCTTCCTCAAGAAGCGAGCCGCTCCAGTTGTCCAGGGAGGCAGATAAGCCCGCCAACCGACCAACCGCCATGTTGTTTTTTTCACCCTCAGCCCCAGTTCCAGGATACTAAGGCAGGCGGCGCTAAGTGCTGATAGGCGGGGAAAAGGCTTTGCGGAAACGCCGAGTAGCCGGGCAGGTTGAAGGCTGCTTGGGGCCCGCCGGGGCTCCGCGTAGGGGTGGCGCCGCTGCAGCTTTGACAGGCCTTGCCGTCCCGCACCAGCACCGGCACCACCACCCGCCGCATGAGAGGCGGGCCGCCCCCCGCGCCGCCCCGCTCGCCTCCCTTGGCGCGCTTCATCTTGTAGCGGTGGTTCTGGAACCAGATCTTGACCTGGGTGGGCGTCAGGCGGAGCAAGTGCGCCAGCTGCTCCCGCTCGGGCGCCGACAGGTAGCGCTGCTGCCGGAAGCGTCGCTCGAGAGCCAGCGTCTGCGCCTTGGAGAAGAGCACCCGCCGCTTCTTCTTCAGCTTCTCCTCGTCTTCCTCCCGCGCTGCCGGCCGGGTCGAGGCGGCGGCCGGGCGCGGCCGGCTCTCGGCGCAGCTGTCGTCCGATGCTGCGGGAGAGAGCGGGAGGAATCGGGCTGTTAGCCTTTGCTTTGGAAAACCGCGGGAAGGGAAGGGAAGGGGAAAGGGAGGAGAGGGGAGGGAGGGAGGGAGAGGAAGGAAAGGAAGGGAAGGGGAGGAAAGGAGGGGATGGGTGGGAGGGAGGGAGGGAGGGCAAGGAAGGGGAGGGGAGGAAAGGAAGGGATGAGAAAAAAAAAAGGAAGGGAAGGGGAGGGGAGAGGAATGGTGGGAGGGAAGAAGGAAGAGGAAGGAGGGAGGGGAGGAAAGGAAGGGATGAGAAAAAAAAGGAAGGGAAAGGAAGGGGAGGGGAGAGGAATGGTGGGAGGGAGGAAGGAAGAGAAAGGAAGGAGGGAGGGGAGGAAAGGAAGGGATGAGAAAAAAGGAAGGGAAGGGGAAGGAAGGGAAAGGAAGGAGAGGGGAAAGAAAGAAAGTGGAGGGGAGGAAAGGGGGGAAGGGTGGGAGGGATGGAGGGCAAGGAAGAGAAGGGGAGGAAAGGAAGGGATGAGAAAAAAGGAAGGGGAGGGGAGGGAAGGGAAAGGAAGGGGAGGGGAGAGGAATGGTGGGAGGGAGGGAGGAAGAGAAAGGAAGGAGGGAGGGGAGGAAAGGAAGGGATGAGAAAAAGGAAGGGAAAGGAAGGGGAGGGGAGAGGAATGGTGGGAGGGAGGAAGGAAGAGAAAGGAAGGAGGGAGCGGAGGAAAGGAAGGGATGAGAAAAAAGGAAGGGAAGGGGAAGGAAGGGAAAGGAAGGAGAGGGGAAAGAAAGGAAGTGGAGGGGAGGAAAGGAGGGGAAGGGTGGGAGGGAGGAGGGAGGGAGGGCAAGGAAGAGAAGGGGAGGGGAGGAAAGGAAGGGATGAGAAAAAAAGAAGGAAGGGGAAGGAAGGAAGGAAAAGGAAGGGAGGGGAAAGAAAGGAAGGGAGGGGGAGGAAAGGAGGGGAAGGAAAGAGAAGGGGAGGGGAGGAAAGGAAGGGATGAGAAAAGGAGGGAGGGAAGGGAAAGGAATGGTGGCAGGGAGGGCAAGGAAGAGAAAGGAAGGAGGGAGGGGAGGAAGGAAGGGATGAGAAAAAAAGGAAGGGAAGGGGAAGGAAGGGAATGGATAGGATAGGATTCTCTCAACATGTTAAAATAATACCAACCCCCACCCCACATTATGGTTTTAGAGCGACGTGTGAAGCCAGAGCCTAAGATCAAAAACGGAAACCTTTCAGTAAATGGCCTCGAGTTTTGAAGCCAGCAGAGGGGAGGGAGGGGAGAACGGAGAGAGAAAGAGATCGACACCACTTACAAGATGTGTACCCTGTGAAACATTTGAATTCACCCACGTTTCTCAAATTCACTACTTTTTTGGGAGGAGTTTTATCTCTCCTTCACCTTCCTTTTCCTAGTTTCTTCTTTCTTATTCAAATGTCAGAGCAATTAGCGCTTGTCTTTCTGCGTTGTTGGGGATTATTAACACCCTAACACTAAAGCCTAAACCTTTTCCAGCGGCTGGGCCTTGGGAGAAAGTGGAAGCGACCACGCAGCTCCAGATAGGCTAGTACTATTTCAGTCCTAACTAAGCTTATCTTTTCATTCAGCGGAATTTATTTAAATCTAAATAAAAATGTGGAGGGTTGTAGTAGTGGTTTTTTTGTTTAAAAAAATCCCACTTTTATTAGCTTTATAAATAACTATTTCCCACTCTATTTCCCCCAAAATACCATTCCTGTGACTGGCCCAAAGTCACACGCACTCATTATCCAATGTTGTTCCTTATTTTTTTAGTCAACAGCTGTGTGAAAATATAATTATACGTGCGTATACAGATGTACATATAGCTACTATATAAATACACTATTGCATCCCTATATAACTGATGCCCAAAGGAAAAGAAAGAGGCGTAGCTATTTCAGCTTCCATTTCTGACGATTTTCTAAGCTAAAACATCGAAGAGCATTGCAAGGTATTGCAATGCCTTCACAATACCTGTATACACAAAACGAAATCCTATTGAGTGGCCAATGGGCTTATTCCATCGACTAAGTTGAACGCGTACATCGTAAACTGAGCAACAACAGGGAAAGAATTTGCCGATAAGAAAAAGAATAATGGAAAATGTTGCAAAGTGTGGAGTGAGGGAAGTGAAAGAGCCCTCACTTATCACACGAGGGAGGGTAGTTTGTGTTCTCCAGGAATACGCACGAACCACAGGGAAGGGTTAGGAGATTCCTGTGGGTTAGGAGATTCCTGTGTGTGATAGGAACCAATAGGTTTGTCTTTATCTCGAGACTGAGAAGAGAAACGTAGCGCCCTCCACCCCCATAACTGCTTCCCCCTGCCTCGTTTTCGAGCTTATCTACGAAGGAATCGAAGATGTTGTATGGAAAAAGAAAACAACTGTCCAGAGGGAAGAAGACGCGGCCCTCCCATATAAGCGTGTCGGTATGTGTAGACGTCTCCTCTTTTTGAAAGGATGGGCTGCTAGATTCTAAGAAGGTAAAATAAGGTACGATTCAGCGCGTTACCCCCTGCCTGGATGCTCCTAGTGTATTGCGGGGGTGTTAAGGTGAAAGATAAAATGAAGTCTTTATGGGTGCGGTTCTCAACTCTCCACGAATTCCTGCTTGATGTATTCTTGAACGCCACGGTTGACTCAAGGCAGGACAAGAACCTGGCCCGAAAAGCAGGACGCCTTCTGTGGAGCGACAGCCGCACCCACGCCATAAGAGCCGCTTCCAACTATGTGGAGCCCCATCTTCTGAAAGAGACACCCCCCATGAGTTCTCGATTGATGGGCAAAAGAAACCGAGACGGTTTTCTTGGATAGAAGTCCCCCCTTTGTTAGTAAAGTTCACTTTTACTTAAGTCCTAACCTTTATTTCGATCATTTTTAGAAAGTCTCGTGGCATCCACAGCAGTATCCTATTTTAAAAAATGGGATTGAATTAACGCGAAGTTGCGCTCCAGCTGAGCTGGAAAGAGAGGGAAATCCCTTCCTTAAGCAGGTCCCAAGGAAAAAATTGTCCAGCCAAGAACTTGGTTGAGTTCGGTGGAAAACCTACAGGTGACTTAACTATCTTTGGAAGCAGAGGGTTAGCTGCCACTTTTTACCAACAGGAATTAGGTTATATTTATCATTTCATCACAGGTCCTGATCAGTTATTTTAGAAACAAAAATAGCTACTGTACATTCAAACATCGCGCGGTGCGTTTTAAGGAAATGTCACAAAGGAGGAAGGGGTGAAACAAAGCCAACATTGGACAAGGTGTAAGGATTACATTTTCTTTTTAAAATATCTGAAATATATATTGCAATTTAAAAAAAGAAAAAAATTGAACCGTGTGGGGGAAATTTGCAAAAAGAAAGAGCTGCGCCCACCGACCTATTGGCTTTCATAAATACAAGCAGAATCTATTCACAGTAACTAAAATTATGCTGGATTCAATAGGGTTGATGATGACGATGGATTTCTTTTCAGTGGTTTATCCTCTAATAATATGAAAGGCTTTTTTAAGCATTTATTTGTTCTCTCCCGCTCCTGTTCCCCATAAAATAAAAGAATTAAAAGAATATAATTAGAAAAAAGTAATAAAATAAAACCTTCTTTCAAAATCTGTGGTTATTAAATAAGCCAGGATCCTAGGAAAGATATGGATAATTTAACAGTAAACAAGGCCTTTATCATTGTGTACCTGTAGGTAAGGGAATATTTAATTTTTGACTCCATTAGCTTGCCTAATGCTACGTTTGTACATCAATCTGGACTCTGTCAAAGCAGGCAAAACCAAACTTCCATTTCACACTCTTAATAGCTCGCCACAAAAAAACCATATTCAGAATATTTTTCTTATATTTACATTGCTTTCTACCTTTGTGCCTGTTTCCTTCTGCCTGCAGTGGTTTTGTGCATGCGAACAAAAAACGAGGGAAGCTTCTTGTATATATACTATCTGTAATAGGCTTACCTCTTCTCACGTTCTTAGATAATCTTGATCTGTTTTCTTCTTTCTCTTTCCAGATGTGTAAACATTTCAAAGAAGTCAGATTCTTTTTTTTTTTGCTTTCTATATAGATCCTCCTCCTTCAGTCAGGACGAGTTTCTCCAGGTTATTCACCTACTTCCTCAACCTCGAGCCCTCCTGGTTCTACCTTTCAGATACACCTTCCTTCCTTCCTTCCTTCCTTCCTTCCTTCCTTCCTTCCTTCCTTGCATCCATTCCCCCTATCCCCCATCCCCGCACTCACAGAGATAGTGGCTTCTTTCGGTTTCCATCCACGCTCGGAAGGGAGAAGCGGCGTAGCTTTCTGCCGGTTCCTGACCCTCGCCACCGCCTCCGCCGCCACCACCGCCGCCTTCTGGCTCAGGTAAATCCAAGAGGCTCCGCACGGTGAAGCTGCCCCTGGCTAAGGTGGCCATGGCCGCGTCGGGCTGGCTGGCAGGGCAGAGGCTACTGGACCCCGGCCAGGCACGGAGAGACGCTCATCACGGCTTCCCCTCGGGCAGGAGATTAGTGTCGCTTACCTCGGGGGCGCCTGTTTATATCAACAGTCTTCCCCACCGTAAACACTGGTTGCTTTCAACCGTCCCTGTCTATGGGCTGCTAAGTACCTGAATTAGTCAAGTGCTAAAAGCTCTAATGGGTGGCAAGGCGACCTCCCCCCTCTTCCCCCCCCCCCGCACCCACCCATCCACTTCTCTGTCCTCTCCTCCGGAGATTCACCCTCACCCTCCCAAACAGAGAGAGAGAGAGAGAGAGACCCCTCCCCAAAAGCCAGCAGGAAGCGGCCTTCAGTATTACGGATTCTGTCTGATTAGGCCAAAGTGGGGACAGATAATGGGGATTGTTCGCTCTGAATAACATCTTGGGTGGTATTTCGGGTGGGGGGTGGGTGGGTGGGTGTAGAACCGCAGCCGCTCTCCGCAGCCCCTCCACCCCTCTCCTCACCCACAAAATGAATCCTCGAAGGATATCCGCAGCTTTGGTCCCTGGGCTTGCTTGGAGATGCCTAGATTTCTCCCTGCTACTTCATCCTTTTCAGGGAACCTATTTGTTGTTTTTTGTCCCCTCCCGTATTTGGAAAACACTCCAAGGGGTGGGGGAAGTGGGGGATGAAAGGTGCTGCTGCTAAAGTACCTATCAGTCCTATGCCTCCTGCTGCTCTTCTGCAAGGGGCTTGAATCCTTCTCTTCACACCTAGGGCCTGGGGCTTTAGCATCCCATTGCCATTCGCCCTGACCAACTTGCCACAGCCAACAACAGAGCCATTAAAGAAAGGATGCAAAAGGGGAAACAGAATAAAATGTGAATGACAAAAATTAAAATATTTTTTTTTATTTGATTTAAATTATTAAAGAGAATTGTTACATTGTCCAGCAGTTGTTGAGTTGGCTGGGATGAGGAGTTGGCCATAGGGAGTTGGCCACAGCAAGTTGTCCCATTCCCTCCCAGTCCGCCCTCTTCTTTCTGCAGCATCTTGCCTCAAATGGAGCCGTTTTTTTCACCTTTCTTCCCCAGATCTGTACTTTTGCAGCAAGCCATTGCTGGGACCCATTTCTTGAAAAGTCCAGTGGATTTGTCACCCGGTGTCACTCGCAGGTGGCTGCTGAGCTTTTGAACCAGTGCTCTGAGTGAACCCACCTCCGAATGAGTCCCCAATATTGGGATAATTAAATCATCTGTGAATGCTGTACTTTTTCCCTTGAAGGCTTGAGAGGTGGGGGCTCCGTTTCCAGGCAGGGTGGTCTTGGTAGAAGGAAGTAACTGGGCCTCTGGCAGCCATGAGCACTGCTGGCAGATTTCAGTAGTTCAGGCTCACGGATCTTACCCAGGAGGTGGGGCAGGTGACACTGAGCAGAAAACAACTCCTTGTGTCAGCCTTCAAGATCTTCTACTATTGCTTTGCATCTTTTGGCTGCCATAAGTAACGGGGCGGGGGGAGGAGGGGTAGAATCTGGGAAGCGAGCTGGAGGTGTTACATTCTAGTGTTGTAAAAATGAGGATGGGGGGGAGCATAAATTCCTGTTTAGGTTTCTATTTCTCGCTTAGCTTTCTTTTCTCTGCGCAGCTGCAAACCTCTATCAAAATATGCCAAGGTCAATGGACAGAGGCCTCATCACCACCTGAAGATGTCCACATGATCATATTCACAACTTTTAATTGGAAGAATCATTTGAACTGTTGGGGGTGGGAACATTTCCATCACTTTGTATATGTGATTTGCACGCCTAATTTCTCAGATTCAGAATTCTACGGTTGCTACCATTTCATTTTCAGTAAAAGATATCTTTTCTCTAATCTATGGAGTCTAAGTATTTCTTTCTTGAATTTTGAATGGAGCACCATCTGACACCTTGTTTATCAGGCTGCCCTCCAGAAGTTGTGGGACCATCCCTCTCACAATTTCAAGCCTCCAGGCACCCATGCTCAGGAAGTCCCGACACATTTGAAGAGAGCCAGACTGGAGAAAGCTGGTTTAGAAGGTAGGGGGAATGGCCTAATTCTGGGCGCCGCTACTAAGGAACAGAAAAACAATCCAATTGCAATCCAATAATCCTGTTGTAATCCATTTGCCCTCCTCCCCCTTCCCTAAAAAAAAAAAAAAAGGACAAAAAAGGACCACACATTTTCACAGGTAGAGATGACGATGCAGTTGTGTGGAGAGATTCTGTTGTTTCATTTGGCTGGACTGCACCAATTCCCTGCCTGAGCCCTCCCGATGGGAAAAATAAAGCCCCACC
This sequence comes from Notechis scutatus, assembly GCF_049901735.1. Lineage (NCBI taxonomy): Eukaryota > Metazoa > Chordata > Lepidosauria > Squamata > Elapidae > Notechis > Notechis scutatus. The sequence continues at coordinate 289,021,410 of NC_142009.1, forward strand.
AAAACCAAAAGTCAAATGAATGGGACATCAATATCAATTCCTTTGAATGCTGTGGTTTTCAAGTCAAAAGGGAAGACATGTTATAACCAGCAAAATATTCTGTTATATATAAGCCACAGAGGGACAGTATTTTAAATGAGAACCCTTGACAATATCAAAAGATCCAGACTATTTTCAACTATCCTACATTGAAAACTTTAAGAAACTGGTCTTTATTTACATTTAACTCTGAAACAATTGTAGGTGAGTGTCAAACTGCATCATAAACACCTTGACATATTTACATGCATGTTACTGCTGTGAAAATGAAAATGCTAGTGATACATTATATTATATTATTATTATAATTACTGTATTATGATGCATATACACATGCAGAGGCTGAATGTAACATATTACTACCATTGGAATGGGATAGCTAACTGCTTTTTTTTACTCATCCTGGTTGGCATATGTATGTATGTATGTGTATGTGTATGTGTATGTGTATGTGTATGTGTGTGTGTGTGTGTATATATATATATATATATATATATATATATATATATATATATATATATATATATATATATATATTCTAGTATTCTATTTTATCACATTGCATTGCACTGTAATTTTAAATACGTTGTGAAAATATTGTTTGCAATTACTTTATATTTGGAGTTCGGCCAATAAATTAGATGATTCTTAATTAATGAATTAATTAGTGGGTTGATAACTACTTTTAGGAACCCCAGTTTTATTGTGTTTTTAACAATCCAGGAACTACTACTCCCCATTATTTCTTAGAATAGTAGCTTTTCAGAAAGCCTTTCATCTGACTGACATTGAGATGAGTTGGATTACATGGGATAGTTTAATTTTTCAAGGATCTCGACAACCTGAAGTCCAGTGGTAAAGAATATTATTGATCAAATTAATATTGAGGTTGCAAACTTTAGACTTGCAAGATCAACTTTGTTATGTTCCTAAAAATCTGGAGATCCACCTGCCTGAGCTAGAAACACAAGGCATGGGGAAGCATCCTGAACCTTATGTTGAATAGGTGAGGGAACAGAGCATTTTCCCACGCTTGATTCCATTCCTGAATAGCCCAGACTGTCTTCATTTCTGCAGTTCAAGAATATTCAAGTATTGTAACTTGTGTTTACAATACATCCTTTTAATCCTGTTGGTTGATTTTTAAAACCACAATTGTGACAAGTGTCATCACTTGTGGCGGGCAAAATAGGAGGAGGAGGAGGAGGAGGAGGAGGAGTATTATGTGTATTCACCAGTCTTGAGTTATTTATGGAACTACTAAAAGCAGGAAATAAACAAACAAACAAATAAATAAATAAAGCCCCGTCCCCTTTCTCTCCTAATAAGCAAATAGACAAAGGATAAATGTTTAGCTACCAAATTGGCTGTCCTGCAGCTATCTGCCATCTTTACTTTGAATGCAACTCAAAATCTATTCAGAATAGTAGGAAATGAACATTACTCACACTATTGATACCCTCACTATCTGGAAAAGAACAAAAAATAAAGATTGGATCCAATTCCTCTTGCACCTATCATATAAAGGGGATGTTTGGGGAATGGCAGTTTTAAAAAAACAGCATAGAATTGGGCAGATCAGAAAATTGGGAAAGATAGAGATATGAAACAGGAAAAATGGAGCGTAATGTAGCAAATTCACAGAATGGGAGGAAAATTCAAGAAGATCCAGTTTTGTGAACGAAAAAGGATGAAGAGACATCTTTAGGCTACATCTTTAGGCTACCCCAATTATCGACACACACGCTTAGGAATGCAACCTTAATGAGATGAGACTGCATCGGGTTGGTATAATGCTTTTTGCATATGTTCAGTTGCATAGCCATAACTGTATTATAACTTCTGTGTTCTTGTTAGTAAGAGCCTGTTGCACCATAAAATATGGATGATATGTTTTTTTCCTGTGAGTAATAATAGGCCTAATGTTACATCAAATTTGTGTCTATTCCTTTTATTGGCTGTACTATCTTTTGAAGATTTTAGTGGGTGAAGAACTCGGAAGACACAAGTAACTTAAGTTTCATTATTACCACCTCACAGTTGTCTTAATGTATGTAGCCAGTGGACTCAGAATAACGTCTACTAAGATGCTCAAGATTTAAAGCATAACATAAACGATGTAGGACTCCTGCCAGGAGGATTCAGGGTCCCTATTAGAAGATGACAATAAGAATCATTGTTTAGGGTCAGGCTTAAAGAATGGCTGAATTGTGAGAAGTGGGGAGGGGGGGGGAGAGAATCTGGATCAGCAGGTAGAGTAGAGCTTTAGCAAAGAAGAGGGCTTTGAGAAGTCCCTCAAGAGACCGGCAGGATGACAAAAGGGTAGGGAGGAGACATTCTCCCAGGCAGCGTGAATGAATGAATCCACAAGAAGAGAATGCACACACAAAAAGAGAGAAAGGGTAAAGACACTGAAGAGGAATAGGAAGGAGAGCAGGAACAACAACAACAGCAGCAGAAGCAGCAGCAGCAACAAAGGATATAAATATAGAGGAGGAAAAACAACAACAGATGACCAGTCAGGTGAAATGAAATATACTTGAATATAAAATTAAATAAGTCCCATTGCTTAAACAGATCTACTAAATTTCAACAGTGTTGGGTCACAGACACCTTGGAAACTAGGAGGCACCTGTGGGATTTTGAGGTTGTTCTCTCAGGCATGGAAACACCAAGACCTGGAGAAGAATGTTGTTGTTAGTCATGAAGTCGAGAAGTCCTTGCGGCCCCATGGACAACATTCCTCCAGGCCTTCCTGTCCTCTACCATCCCTTTTTAAGGCCCACTTAAATTTAAGCTCACTGAAGCCAACTGCTTCAGTGACTCCATCCAGCCACCTCATTCTCTGCCATTCCCTTCTTCTTTTTTGGAGAAGAATAACGGTCTGCAATCGATCCACATCTATTCACAAGTAAATGCCCAAACCAACACCCTTCCCCGATTAGATTTGGCAACACCTCTTGCCAAATCTGCAGATGGTTCTGGCAGAATAGGTAGTGTGCTACCTGTGCTGGCTGGTTTAGTGACTTCATTGGAAGGACTGGGGAGATGGTCTTTTGTAGATGATGATTTGCTGATTCAAATTCCTTCTCCCAAAATACAGGAATGTCATCTTATCGAAGCAGGCTTATTTTTATTTTATTTTTGCTAGGGGGTAAAATGAAATAACTGGATACATAAAAATGTAATAAATATGGAATTTGAAGACTTCTCTTAAAACAGAAATGGAAATTTGGTACAGAGAACATTGGCATTGCCAGAGCATTCGGGTGCCAGCAAGGAAAGAAATGGACCCCATGCAACTTTCTAACCAAGCACCACTCCAGATCCCCTTCTCCTTTCGGCCTATGTCATTCAGCCCAAGAAATTGCCCAAATTATAATGTTCTGCTTTATATAACCCTCTTATTATTTAAGGCTGCTTTAGAATTCTTCAGTAGCTATTTACAACCTCATTTAAATGTATTTATAGCAATATAAAATTGCAGCCTATTTTTACTTATTAGTTCTTGTAGCAACAACTTATGCTATAGAATATAAGCCAAGTTAGTTAACTGGTTCAATACCACTGAGCGGATCAGAAATAGTGGACAAATACCTACCATCTTGAGCTATTCCCATGATAAATTACAGGTCTTTCAAGAACCTGGGAGAAATTTCCTTGATTTCACTGTACTGAAACCACTGTTATCTCTTCCTCCTCCTCTTCCTTCTCTTCATCTTGTCAAGTCTTTCTTTTCGGTCCAGCATCTCTTCACACCTCAAACCCAAATCATGTTTGGGCAAATATGTGTAATGTTTCTATGGAAATTCCCAGTCATCCAGGATCATGGTTGTACCAAAGATGCACTTTTTTCAAAAGGCATCTGGGCTTTCTTGTTGTGTATTTTTTCCCTTGAAGATGTCTTGCTTCTCATCCAAGAAGCTTCTTCAGTTCTGTGAAGAGCTGAGCTGAAGAAGCTCCTTGAATGAGAAGCAAAACGTCTTTGAGGAAAACAAACACAAGAAAGTCCAGTTGCCTTTAAAAAAAAAACCTTTGGGACGTGGTGATATGTGTTCGGCTTGTTAATGGCTAGAAGCGGCACTAAGAGATGACAGCAACAGATCGTCATTGTTGACATTTTTGAAGGATGTTTTATTTGATGAATAAATTATGGAAATGGGGGAAAGCCGACTCCCAAAAGCACATACAAGGTTTCTGGTCCTCTTGATGTGACTGGGTTGAATCAGGAATTAGAGCTTTAGAATGATTTTTCTTCCCAGGATTGACCTCTCCCCCCTCCCGGAAGGACGGGGAAAGTAATTTTAATAGAAAGTAAAATTCTGCCTACGTTGATACTTTTTATTGGGGAAGGAGAGGAGGACATTGTTTATCGCCCCCTCCTGAATTATTTCACAGGTCCCTGTGCAAACAGCAGCCTCCCCTTTTCAATTCTGTGCCCGGGAGAACTAAGCCATACCCTGCCCTCCTCCCCGCTCCAACTTTTGCAATCGAGCTGGGCTGGAAAGAGCCAAGTAAGAGAAGCTCCCAAAAGCTGCTGTCTCGAGGCCTGATTTGTGGCCCGGGAGGAACAGGGACCGGGCTCCAGTTGGCGTACAGAGGGGTTTGGGGATTGGATAGGCTTCCTGTGAATGGGAGATTCCCAGGCCGAGATGAGCGGAGACACCGATCAAGCGTGCCCGGGACAGGCGCTTTTCTTCCCCCCCCCCTCCAACCCCCACCGCCCGCCGCCGCCGCTGCCTTTCCAGTCCCCTCCGCTGCTGGTCGATCAGCTTCCCCGGCGTCCTGGGTGGTCGGTCCGAAGGGAACACAAATACATGCCAACTGGTAGCCTGTGAACAAAGGGGAAATGTCGCCCTATGTCCTGGATCTGTTGGAAGCATTTGTTCCAGTCAAGATTTTGCATTTGTTCAGAGGAGGGAAGAATAGGTGATTGACGCCTCCTGACAATGTCCTTTAGTTCTCCGGGATAAATCGGAGCTTATTTCTTGTTGTCATGGTTTTCAATTGGGTTCAATGGGATTTGAACCACTATCGACTCTGCTTTATGTCCACTGCAGCCTACTCCATACAGATTTATTAGTTATGTCTTTTTAAATGAGATTAAATGGGAACGACTTCGGGGAAACAACTCCTTCAGGGACAGAAGCCTCCTTGCGCCCACCATGCCAGACAACTAGAGGGGTGTGTGTGTGTGTGTGATAAAGAGCAACTCATTAAAACAAAGCAAGCCGAATTCAGATAAAGAATATGAGGGGTAAACATTTGTGCTTAGTCAAAAGAAAAGATCGCCTAGCCCAATCTTTAGCAGAGCATCGGTGGTACGCTAATATTTTTTATCAATGGGTTGCCCCCCCATCCCCCACCCCCCACCCCCCCAAGGCAGCCCAAATCAAGGTCCTTGTATTAAAATCTTGACCCTGGAAGCAAACAGCTCCTGGCTGCTGCTGTGGTAGTAGTAGGAACCGGGGGAGATGAAGTATGCAGAGGCGATTCTTAGAAGATATGCCAAGGACTCTCTCTCAAGAAAGTAGACCGTAAGAGTCGTTTTTGAAATACTTCAAGAGGAGGGGGAAAAGTCAGCAGAGAAAGTCTCTACTTCAGTGACCTCTCTTAGCCTTTTAATCTATTGAATATCCTAAGCCCACACTGGTGTGTAGGAATAAGTAAATGGTCCTCATCAGCCTTTAAGAGCTCTTCAGCATCAAATATTTGCTCTTTCTCTTATAAATTCTCTCCAGTGGCACCCAAAAAACACGCCTCTTCCAATTTCAAGCTGGCTAAGTACACCAGCCCTTTAACAGTTCTTCGGAACAGCTTGCTAGTATGGGTGGAATGGTAATTCCCTTGGGTGGAGTTAGCAGGAATCTGCTTTGAGCTACTAAAATCTCAGTGCTGTATAGGTGAAACTCTACATATATATTTTTTACTCACCCTTCCATTTTCTCACTATGGGTTCTTCTTAATTCATATTTTACTCCCATGCTGCAAAACTTGGCTGTGGAAGACTACTTGGCCACTTTTTTAGACTGATTGTGTTTTAGATTGATTGCTACAGGGTGAACTTGTGTTTGGACTGTGGCCCATCAGACTGTAAGTGGGAGAAACTTTCTGCTTTCAGACCAAACTTACTATTTCTCAGATCAGAGGTGGAAAATATATTGTATGTAGTTCAGATATCACACAATTCTGTCGGATTACAAGGTCATATCTTCTAGGTTAGTATAAGGTGAGGATGGTTGGAGTAAAACTGGACTTTGGTTGGACTTAGATAGATAGATAGACTAGATAGATAGAATACTTTATTGGCCAAGTGTGATTGGATACACAAGGATTTTGTCCTGGTGTAAATACTCTGTGTACATAAAAGAAAGATACATTTATCAGGAGTCGATAATCATAAGGTATGACACTTAATGATAGTCATAGGGTACAATAAGCAATCAAATCATACTAGGAAACAGTCAATAAAAATGTAAGTATACAAGCGACAAAGTTAACAAAGTTACAGTCATACAGTCATAAGTGAGAGGGGGTGGGGAAGTGATGAGAAGATTAGTAGTGCAGACTTTGTAATAGTTGAACAGTGTTGAGGGAATTATTTGTTTAGCAGAGTGATGGCTTTTGGGGGGGGGGGATTGTTCTTGTGTCTAGTTGTTCTGGTGTGCAGTGCTTTACACCATGCAGAAATGTGACCAAAGCAGAGAGTGCAGGGGTATGAGTAAGGTTAGCATTCAATATACACCTTTGTCTTTTGAAAAAATATTATGTGAACTCTTTGATATGAAAACCATTAGAGGGAGAGGAGAACTGGAGGTTCATATCTATGGGCCTGTCTAGTGATAATGGTAGTATATGGAAAACTGTGACTTTTAATATAATACAGGTTAATAGATGAAAGAAAAACAGGAAAACAGCACATTTCTAGCATATTGACTTACCATCTCCATTATGAAAAGGAAAAAAAACTCTGAAGAATTATTCTGATGCTTGCATAAAATAGGCACTGTAAAATGCTGTTCTACCTTCACCAAAATGGGAATAAAGTTATTGTATTGTCGTAATGCAAAATAAATGTATTGAAGGTGACAATCCATTTTGCCAATATCAACAGTAATCTTATCACCGTTCTCTTATCCATGGAATTTACTTGAAAGTTTTGGTCTGCTCCTTCATTATGGACAAAATTCCAAGAATATTCTCAAGTAGTTCTTAAACTCAGCTGTCTATTTTATGACTGGTGCATCAAATGAATGTATTTGCTATGTTTAGGATATGACTTAATGTTCTTGTAATTAATAAATACTGAATGGGTAGAAAAACAAAGTGAGAGATGACAGTTGAACCAAAAAATGTTGAACATTCATACTACTGGATGGGGAAAAAGTTGTGTTTCTATTGCTGCAGGCATCCACCTTGGTTGATTTTGAAAAGCCAAGACTATCAAGCACACTGACCCTGGGAAATCTCAGGACTGCAAAGAGCAAACTACTTCCATCCTGTTTCCAAGAAAATAACTGGGTGGGACTTTTGTTTTCGAAATACTTTCTTCCTGTTTCAGGGGCATGCACCTCTATGTATCAAGTGTCTTTCTGATGGGAAAGGATCCGATCCAACATTCAGAGTCTTCATTAATGATGGGGAGGCTTCATTTCAAATTCCTCGCTGCCCCGCCCCCCAGCCATTGAAGTTTTCTAGGTGCCATTCTATCTCAGCCCTACCTACTTCATATACATTCAGCATGTGGTAGCAATGTGCACATTACCTTTTGTCCTGCCAGAAACACAAAATACAATCATTATCAAAAGCAGCCCAGTTTGCTCCATCACTTAGTATGCCGTTAATGGCTGGATATTACAGCCACAGTCAACTGAATAGGACAGATATCTAAACAAATTATTAGAGCCAAATCTCCTTAGGAGGTTTTTATATATTTCATTTCTGGGAGCTTTCTTTTCTTTTCCTTTCTTTTCTTTCCCCCTCCCTCCCTCCCCCCCTCTCTCTCTTGCCTTCAAGTCATTGTTGACTTCTGCCTGGACTAATCCCTGCAGCTTTCTTGGCCAAATTTCAGAAGTGGTCTATTTCCTATTTCCCAGGGCTAAGGAAGAGTAATTGGCCCAAGATCACCCAGCTGGCTTTATGCCTAAAGTGGGGCTAGAACTCACGGTCTGCTAGTTTCTAGTTCGTTGCCTTTAACTACTACACCAAACTGGCTCTCTTCTGGGAGCGAATCCCATTGATTGCAGAGCTGGACATAAACTAGTACAGCTGATCGCTGGCTGGGGACTATAGACCAGGGGTCTCCAACCTTGGCAACTTTAAGACTAGTGGACTTCAACTCCCAGAATTCTGGGAGTTGAAGTCCGCTAGTCTTAAAGTTGCTAAGGTTGGAGATCCCTGCTATAGACAATGATCCCAAACACATTTGAAAGGCAGAAGATCTGGCAAGACTGATGAAACTCTGATTATGTTCCCTAGTTGGGTAATGAAATGTTTGTCAGCAAATATCCAAGCTCAAAGGGTGTCAAGAACTCCACAGTTCAATCCTGAATCAGAGATGCTCTCTTCTGTTTGACTTACTATATCGCGGCGCTTCGATTTAAATTCTGACGGCACACAAATTTCCATCGATATTTGGTTTATTTTGATGGGGCTCCCAAATATATGATTTATGATATAAAATCTTTAAATTCTGTGTTGATAAGCTGTCACTGGTTTTAATCTCACTTCTTCCAAAGATAAATGATGATAAATGATAGATAGATGATAGATAGATGAGAGGGGGAAGGGAGGGAGAAAGAGAGGGAGACACAGAGAGAGAGAGGGAGGGGGAGATAGAATGTACTTCTTGAGTTGGATTGGAGGGAAAGTTGATAAACAGCTTATTCCCCAGCTGAAACTCCGCTTTAGCATAAAGAGGTTTGATTTAGCAAACTCACTGGGTTGTTTGGCTGAATGGAAGCTCCTTTGATTTCAAGACTTTCAAGTCTTTGGCAGAAGTTGTTGGATGAGCCCTGTTGGTGGCCTGCACACAGAATATCAGCGGAAAGCGCATTTCAGAGAAAGGAATCCCTGTTCTTTAGCGGGCTGAACAGTAGTTTTTACCTGTAAGTTTCCTGGCAGTGAGCAAATAAATCTGGGCTCCCGTGGATTGTATACTCAGCAAAATCCTACACATCCACAACCCCAATAAAAAAGCACCCAGTAATCCTCTCTATTTAAAGCGAATGTTCTCGAACCTATCAGTGAATTGTAACTGGAAAGGGAAGGAATATGGAGTCATCCAGGAGTCCGCAGTCCCCTGATTCCATTATTGCAGGAAAAAAATTATAATTATTTTCATTGAAAGTTTTTCCCCCCCAAGTAATCGCCGGTGAGGGAACATTTCAGCGCCAGCCTCTCTGACAGATGCGCGTCCAGCTGACTCTGCTTACTCACGACAGCGAAAAGTTCTCAGCCTGTGGTTGTCCGCTTTAAGCTTTGGGTTCCTACCGCCTCATCCTCAGAGCTCGTTTGGTTTAACCGCAGTCCCAACCCCGCTCCGCTTTGAGAAGGAGAGGAAAACAGCCCTCCCTCCCTACATAGAGGGGGAATTGGAAAAACCTCCCCACCCGGGAACTGTAAATTTCGTCCTTTTTCAATAATCCAGATTTCTAGGTTGGCTGTTGCGTGCAAAACTGGTACAAAACTCTGGATATCAGACTCGCTGGATATCAGATACGCCGGAGGAGGGGAGCTCCTTTTCTCTCTTTCTTTTTCCATCCCATCTCCGGAGGTGCGGAGCTTTAGGAAGCCGCTGACGAAGTTTTTCTCTCCCCGCCACCACTTCTTCCTCCCGACAAAACATATTCATCGCCTGCCTTTCTGACCCGATGGGGGAAAGGTTTCCAGTCCCCCGTGGAAGTGAGATGATGAGGTGGGGTGGGTGGGTGAGGTTTCCAAATACGAGATGTGGGAACTCCTTTGAAAGTGGAAGGTTTTTACATCACTGGCGGCTGGCGAAGGCGCGGTCTGCGCTCGAGACTCGCTCCTCTCTTCTTCCTGAACCGCTGCCCGCCTTTGGCTAGAAAGACAAAACCACGCGGGAGAATAGTTGTAGCTCAGGGTTGAAATGCGGGCTCCTGGGTGCACTCTGACCTTAGTTGTTTTCTTGCAGACGTTTCATTACCCAACCGAGGATGTTACCTAGGTTTAGGTAATGAAACGTCTGCAAGAAAACAACCAGACTCAGCAGCAAGAACGCTTTAAAAATAAAAATTAAAAATAAAAGCCCACCAACCGGGCATGAGGGAGTAGGAATTGTCACCTAGATCAGTATTTTTCAAAGTTGGCAACTTTAAGATATGTGGACTTTGATCACACTGGCTGTCCTTATATTGATTTAAAAAAAACAACCCCATTTCTTTGTCCATTCCCTGGTTCCCAGCTTGCTGGAGAGCGAAACCAAGGAGAACAATTTCTGTCTTCTTGGCAAGAGCTCCTTGAAGGGAAAGCACCCCATTTTTTATTTTTTTTTTGACTTGTGGATTTGCAGCCTGATCAAACCCCCCCCCCCTCTTTTTTTTGTTTTGTTTTTAAAGAAAGCTTTTCAGACTTTCCAAAAGATCCCCATCTCTGTACAGAATCTGGAATAGGCCTCAAAAGGGATTCCCGTGGGAAGGAAACAGCAAAGGACATCCAGACAATTCTTCTCGGTGGATTTTATAGCTCCTCTTGAGGACTATATATATAAAAAAGAAGCATTTATTGTGAAAAGCAGTAGCAGCAGAAAAATGATTCACTTATTGATGTTATGCTTATATCTTGCCTTTCCTCTGGCGCTGCAGGCAGATTACACTAAAGCAGGGGTGTCCAACCTTGGCAACTTTAAGACTTGTGGACTTCAACTCCCAGAATTCCTCAGCCAGCTTTGCTGGCTGAGGAATTCTGGGAGTTGAAGTCCACAAGTCTTAAAGTTGCCAAGGTTGGACACCCCTGCACTAAAGTCTTCTTTCAAGATTATCCTCACAAAAGCATCCCTGTGAGATAGGACAACACCCCCCACCCCACCCCCAAAAACCCAGTTACTTTCCATGGTTTCTGCTTGCACTTAAACATTCTGGTGAAGGAAAATCCACCTCCCCATCTCCAGAGACATTTCTCTTCCATTAGGGATCAAGTTCTTGTCATTAAGATTTGTTTTCTGATGCCCCAAACAAAAAAACAACAACAATTGTATATTTTTAAAGCCGCTGTTTTTGATCCTGTCTTCTGCAACACCTCGGAATAAGTTCACTTGGTCTGCTACATAAATGGCAGCCTTTCAGATCCTGGAGAATAGCTGTCGGGTCTTTCCATGTTTTCTTTCTCCATCTTTATAAGTGATTCTTTCTGGACTCCTCATTATCTGGATCTCACCCCTCTAGGCACCCTCCTTGCTCTAAAGCCCTCCCTAAACTAGGGTCTCCAGAGCTGGACAGAGAGGGGCATGCTTTGATTCCCCTCTGTGTGACAGTGCCGTCCGTCCGTCATAAACTATGGGCCCTGGCCTCTCGAGGCTTTTCTCAAGGCTGGGAAACCTGGTTCCTTCCCACCTGGGCCCCTGGGACCAATGAGTTGGAGGAGTTTATTTTGTCATGCTTAAGCTGTGTTCTGTGTTCTCTGTTTTTATTTTTGTTTTTTTGTTGCTAATGTTTGTTTTGATGCTATGTTATTTTAATGGCAGGGGTCATAATTTGTGAATTGGGAGGGTAATATAAATTGATTAAAATAAATGTTCTAGGCAGTGGTGTATTAACCCATTAAGCAGACCAAGCATGTGCTTAGGGCACCAGGCCCAAAGGGGGCACCACAAAACCTTTTATCTAGTCTAAACTTGGCTTTGTTTGTACAGTATGTACAAAGGAGGTTGGGCACCAAGATTTGTCAGTGCTTAGGGCACCAGTGAGCCTTAATCCACCATTGGTTCTAGGTACAATCTGACCAGTGCAGTGTATGCAGCCTAGGATCAGATTTGCTCTTCTTGCAATGGCATCAAACTGCTGGCTCATGTTCGGTTTGTGATCCACCAAGCTACCATATTCTTTCAGTACATACTACTAGTCTGTATGGTTTTCTTCCTACCTATCCTATACACATTGTGCTTTTGATATATATATATTTTAACCCAAATACAGGACTCCTGAATCTTGATTCCACCCGCTAAGGTTACTTTTGTAGAACTGGCAGAGCCAGGGGGAGGGATGAAAAGGGGATCAGCCCTACATAGTCACACATGAATTCAGTCCAACTCCTCTTGACTGCAATAATTCAACTGAATTGAATTGACCGCAGTTAACCCTTATCTAACTCTCAGCAAGGGCCAACCATTAGTTGAGAAGATTCCTATGCCTAAGCTTTTAACAATAAAATCAGTTAAATTACATATTTATGTATGCAAAATATTGATCAAGTATACAGTAATGCACATAAGCTGACAGCTGCAACCTTGAATATTCTCGATTTATTCTGATGGAAAGTTGCGTCCTAAATTCTTAGCAGGATCCAAATGAAGAAGAACCTAGTTCAACTAAATCCAGCAAGCAAAGCGCATTCTTCGATGGACTGTCAGTGTCAGGGGAAGCAGGGATGCCTCTGCATCAGTCTGTCGGCCAATAGTGTGGGGGAACGCCCAGAATCCTGGCCTTTGAATAAGGGGAAGATGGGAGCCCTGGGCTTGTCAGCGGCTTCCACGTGCACAATGGCTGAAAGGGCGACCACCCAAAGAGATGGGTTTTGCGGCACGCAGGAGGACGGAGGACTCAAGCACACACACACAGCGTGGTCCCGGGCTGGTTGACCTCCGCTGGAGACTTGTAAGGCAAAAGAGAAGAGCCCTGTGGCTCCGGAAGGCAACTCGCTCGCATCTTGTTTGGAAACAGGCCTCCTGGCCTTGGGAGTGTGGGGCAAAAGGTCTCGCTAGCACCCGGGGAGGGAATACAAGAAGATTTCATTTGTGGCTAATCAATAATTTTATCAGGCTTTGGCTAAGACTGCCCTAGTCTCTGTAGTGGCAGGGTTTGCACATCCCGAGGAAGATTTTGCCCAAAATTGGATTTTAATCCCCCCACTTCTGGATGATAATGAAAAACACTTTTATTTCTTTACACACACACACACACACACACACACACGTCAAAAATCAATGAGTAGGAATATTTGAAAATAGAGAACAAGAAAATAAACAATATTACAAGATATGGGATTTATTTTATCAATGGTTAAAAAAAATATGGAAATGATATATCTTAGATAACTTTATAATATAAAGAGAATAGAACTATAGAGAATAGAACATAAGGATGTATTACTATTGGATGATGAGGTAATGAATGTTATAATATAAATTAAAAATGTTGAATATCTCGCATAAAATGATGGAATAGTTATAGTCAAATAAATGATTAATAATGATATATAATTTGTATAATATAATAATTTATAATTTGTATAAATTTTCATATTATCCATCATATATATATATATATATATATATATATATATATATATATATATATATATATATATATATATATATATATATATATATGATGGATATATGATGGAAAATTAAAATTATATATATTAAATTTTCACGGGTACTTACATGTATGGTATTCAGCTTTGTTCAGGTATTTTCCACGTCATTGTAGTTGTGCTTTTAAAGTTGTAGCAACGTTTCGGCAGAATCTGGCAGATGAGATTCTGCCGAAACGTTGCTACAACTTTAAAAACACAACTACAATGACGTGGGAAAATATTCTCAACAAAGCTGAATACCATAGATAGATAGATAGATAGATAGATAGATAGATAGATAGATAGATAGATAGATAGATATAGATATAGATATAGATATAGATATAGATATAGATATAGATATAGATATAGATATAGATATGATGGATAATATGAGAATTTATATGAATTATAAGTGAGGACTATGGAAATGAAGCACAAAAGAGTTGTAGCCAACCGACACACTGTATGTACCTGGAAGATGGTTTTATGTTTTGTTTGTCTATGTTTGTTTAAAAATAAAAATTCCTTTTTAAAAAAAATCAATGAGTGGGAAAAGAACGATGACAAAAGTGAGGCTTTTCCAACTTCTTATCCACAAGTCTCTCTTTCTCCATTGGTATATGAATTGAGAGAATTTGGGTAAAGTACACTAATAATTAATTTTAGCCACTACACGATGCAACAGTGCCTTTAACTCAGGCTGGAGATATTCCCATGAAAATAAGGATCACTCTCTGGCAATAAGCGATGCCCATTTACCAGGGAAGGAGACTTGTTAAATACAGTGGAAATTTATTCTAAGACCTAGTAGTGACCAAGAAGCTATTGGGTTCCATTGATCTTTTTCTTGATTGGTACTGCTGCTACAAATCTGTTTAGCAAATTAGCAGTAACAATCTGGTGATCTGTAATCCTACATATATCTACTAAACAATTTTGGTGCAGTTCTGGGAACTACATTATAAGAAGGATGCTGATGAAAGGGAAGAACAACTAAGATCATAAAGGCAGGAATGATATTGGCTATATTTAACCTGGAGAAGAGAAGAATGTGGAAATCATGTAGACAATGGACAATTACCCTTTCAGAGAAGAAATCAAGAAACTAGAGCTTTGAATTACAAAAAAAGCACAGGTTTCAATTGGACATCAGAAACAATGATAATGATAACAGTTAAGGGCTTAGAAGGTGGCAAACTCCTTTTATATATATAAAAAAGTGTTGTTAGCATACCTGACAAGAGATGGGCTGCAACACACAATAATTGGAAAGAATGTGTTTGGAAGGTGCTTTGCAAACTTCACTTAGAGGACTGAAACCGGATATTGTGGAGGATGGAGACAGAAAATAGCCAAACCACAACTACTGAGAACAGGACTGGGAGAGGTATGCAGAATATGAAGGCACTCTCTCATTGGAGCAGATCAGACTTATGAATCCATTGCTGACAATGCAAAAACATCCTGTAAAAGAAAACATGTTTCATTCCCTGTAGAAGGCAGTTGGGAAGTTGAATATAAGAGCAGCTTTTTCTCTTTTTCCTATAGGCGCTCAATACTGTTTCCCTGACACCCTAAGAAATTACATCTGTTATACATTGAAAATCTTGCATATGGCTTTCTGGCATGTATTAAAATATAAAACCTTGGATGCATTACCTGATTTTTAACTGCTTAATTGTCTAGTGAATGAACTGAAGGAGTGAGAAAATTCTGCCGAAAAGTAAGATAGAAAATATTACCATGGTTGGACAAAAAAGTAGCTTTGGTTAAGAATAATTCTATAAAGACAATACCTTTAGCAGCTCTTGTTTTTTAGAACTAACATGAGATATCTGGCAGTTATGTGTGACTCCACCTCCAATAAAAGAGACTATCTGGGTATATTCCAGTGAAAACTGAATGGCATCAGGATTAAGGTAAGATAAGTATATTTTACAAAAAATACTTTACAAATATTTCTGCAAAACATGTTAGTAGTATTAAATGGAATTTCATCTTGAATCTGCTAGTTTTGAAGGCAATAAAATCTGTGTCAGATATAATTGCTTTATCTAAACACGTTAGCTAAACAGTGGGATGACTTTATTTGAGTCAGCGCCAATCAGATAAATTCCAGAATCTATGCAAGCAGAACTTCTACAGAGAAGCCTTAGTGAGGTAGACCCAATGCATATGCTACCATAATCAGTAGGTCCTTGCTCAAGTTCTCCATGACAATTCACTTTTTCAGGTTAGTCCATACAGGTAATCCTTGCTAAAGAATAATAATTGGGACTAGATTTTCTATCTTTAAGCAATGCAGTCATTAAGTGAGTTGTTAAATGAAGTCATTGGAGAAGCCAGCAGGAAGTTGCAATTCCTGGTCATGACAAGCATTTCCTTAGGCAGCTTGCAAGCAGCCCATTAAGCAGGTAAGTGCTGTGGAATGCAGGTGGCCAGTGTTACAGCCTGGAGCGATTGCAGCCAGTTTGGGGGGGCTTCTGTGGCACTGCAAGAGTGTGGATGGGTGGAGAGTGGGTGCAGTGGCCCATCATGAGCGCACAGCCAGATAGGAGTGCATGCTGGGACAGGGCATGAGTGTAGTCAGGGTTCAGCAACGTGGAACATGTATGACAGCTGGGGAGTGTTGTAGCATAGCATGACTGAAGAGTAGGAGCAGACCACATACAAAGTATGGTTTATAATCTAGACTTTATAAATTTATTAACAAGGCAGCTGTTGTACTATATTATATGGAATACTGTGAATCAGCTGTGGAATACCCAGAAATTATGACTAGCATTGGAAATTTATGCACAAATTGTTCAAATGGTTTGGAAATCATATCGAAATATGGCATGCACCATTTTCTGTGAGTTTCTTGGAATCGAAGGCTTCTGGAGGAGAAAAATGGTTAGAGGCCTCAATCTCAAGGAAGAAGACTGCTCAGCCTGTGTTACTTGAGAAAAGCTGCTTAGTTTTTAACATGTATCATCATCATTCTAGGCCAGAGGTCTCCAAACTTGGCAACTTTAAGACTTGTGGACTTCAACTCCCAGAATTCTCCAGCCAGCTATGCCAAGTTTGGGGACTCCTGTTCTAGCCATTGTCTTTCCACTTGTCTATCCAAGAGGATGAAGGCCTCTTCTGCATGTTTCCAACCAATACAGTCCTGAGCTTTCTTTTGGCAATTGGGCCTGCAATCGATCCATCTTATTTAAGGTCTCTTTCGTGGGTGCTATTTATCAAGTGGGATCCATTCTATGACTGCCTTGGTCCATCTGCCATCAGTTCTTCTTGCTATATAACCAGCCCATTTCCATTTTGATTCTTTTACTCTCTTCATGATATCTTATGCTTTTGTTTATTCTCTAATCCATGTGTAGGTCTTTCTATCTTGTCTTATAATATCGAGCATTTATCTTTCCATGGCTTTTTGCGCCACTCTCAGCATTTGTATCAATTGTGAGGTAAGTGTCCATGTTTTGATGGTACATGTTAGAGTAGGTAGAAAACCTTTCTTTTTAGGCATAGGGGGAAGTAAAAAAAATGCCTGAACTTTTTAACATGATCAAACCTAAAGAACAATGTTCTTATAATTGTGACAGCTGTAAGATTTATACACCAATTACGTTATTATGCCTACTGGGCATGCTTTAAATTGTTTTCTATTTGTAAGCAGCTAATTGTGGCAGGTTATAATGCAATAAATAAATGAATCTTCATATTCCCAAATAATAAGGCTTCGCTTCCAGCAGACACACATTGTTTAACTTCTTTTATTTCAGCGGGAAAAATAGGAAACCTCAGCCTTCCTCTAAAATGAAGGGGGGTTAAATATTTAAAATTGGTTGAACTTCCTGGCTTTTAAATTCCTCAAATGTTCCACCTGGTTTTAAAGTAGCCACAGAGCAAAAGGAAGATCTTATATCTCCCTCTAGAGGTAAGCATAAAAAATAACTACCAAGCACCTTGAATGAGAGAGGGGGGGAAGGGAGGGAGGGAGAGAGAAAGAAAGAGAGAGAAACGGATCTGTTGCTTCTACGTGCTGCTCTTATTTCTAACAATAAGAATTGGACAGTGGAAACTGTTACCTGGAGAGTTAGTGGACTTGCCATCATTGGATCTGATTAGACAGCCACTTGTTATTCTCTATGTCAACTCATAAAACATTCCTATGCCTGTTTTAGTAATTGCCATTAAAAAAAGGGGGGGCGAAGAAGGAAATCTGGAAGAGCAGTTGAAAGTGAAAGTACATTCCAACTTTTATCTTTAAAAGATTGCAACTAAAATACCAGAGTTTTTGCCCACGAATATATTTAATTGGAGAACATGAATAATGACACCCAGCCTGTGAACATACTCAGTTGGAGAATCTGGTTTATGAGACACCCAGGGGGGAAACAGAGCCACAGGTGACTGTAAATTATGTAGGCCAGAGTTGGCTTCATACAGGGCAGTGCCAGTATGTCGCCTCTAATGAAACTTTTGAGGTTTTTTGAAATTTGGCTCAAGAATCATGATTTAATTCGAGTGATTGCTGGAATCCTGACATTCTAATTTGAATTCCTGCCTTAACCAGTTTTGGTGCCTCTTTCAATTCTTTAGATTCTATGACTCTATTCTAAATTTTTTTTAAAAAAAGTTATAATATATACTGTAAATAATATCCCAAAACCTAGGCAGTAATGATGGAAAATACAGGTAGTACAATAATACAGGTAGTCCTTGACTTACAACCACACTAGAGCCTAAAATTTCTGTTGCTAAGTGAGACATTTGTTAAAAGAATTGTGTCCCGTTTTACCACCTTTCTTGCCACAGTTGTTATAAGGGAATCAGTGCAGTTGTTAGAATTAGTAACATGGTTTGTTAAGTGGATCTGGCTATCCCACTGACTTTGCTTATAGAAGATCGCAAAAGGTGGCCAAGTGACCACGGGACATGGCAACCTTCATAAATACATGCCAGTTGCCAAGTGCCTGAATTTTCATCACAGGATCATGGGGGTAGCAGTAGCAATAGTACTTAGACTTAAAATACCGCTTCACGGTGCATGCTCAGGTGGTGGTGGCATTGCGCATGCGTTGCATTATGGGTGGAGGCGTGCACGCAGATGCACACATGCACTTTCAGCACATGACATGAAAAAGGTTAGCCTCCCTGGCCTACCCAGTGTGCCCCTGCTTCCTCTTTGTACCCTAGTCCTTTCCTTTAAGCCTGACACTTATGCGTGTTTTCTTTTCTATTGGGATTTTCTGAACCATCAACAAGGGACCACGCCTTGAAGGGCTGTACCTCTGCCTTGGAAGGGTTAGATCTCTCCAGATTATGAGATGCTGGCATGCGGCATCTTTATCTTTTTCAGCGAGTAGAAAAGGAAAGTCGCCTTTTGTTCTTCTGACTTCTGTACTCCTAAATGAGAAGAGCAGAAACAGTGGACACAGCAAAGCCAATAGCAGATATGCCTTACCTGGACTGTCCTTGGTGGATGGAGCGGGACAAAACACCTTGGGAAAGGAACAGCATTGCAAGGGGATCAATGCTTTGGAATTTGAAAGAAAAAAGGAAGCACTTTGACAATGTGAGCTGGAAGCCCTTTCACGCTTACATAATTATTTGAAAAGAGAAAGAGAATATCTTAATGAATTTCAGAAAGAGCAGAAGTTTTATTGTGAGCAAGTTTGACTAGAATCAAATATTTAGGATGAAACCAGTGTGACCCATGTGCAATACTTGTGTAATACTTTTAAATGTATATCAGTGGTGGGATTCAATTTTTTTTACTACCGGTTCTGTGGCCATGGCTTGGTGGGCGTGGCAGGGGAAGGCTACTGCAAAATCCCATTCCCTCCCCAACCCACTAACCTGCTTTCCAGCTCCATTCTCCTGTGCAGGGCAACCAAAGAAGACCCAGCCAATTAGCTGGGACTCAATGGGAAACAGAGAAGAGATGGGGTTGGCGGGGCCAGTCAGAGGTGGGATTTGCCGGTTCTCCGAACTACTCAAAATTTCCACTACCGATTCTCCAGAATTGGTCAGAACTGGCTGAATACCACCTCTGATGTATATACAGCACCCACAATTGTTAACATATGAACCAAGCTTGGAATCAGTCCATTTGATGAATGTGACATTTGTCTACTTGGCAAAGCTGCATAAAATGGCGGGGATGCTATGAAAATGAAAGCTAGATTGCCAATGAATCAGAATAGTTTTATTTTTGTATTTATGGCTCTTTATACCCTGATAGATTAAGCAGGCTGAGGTGGCATCATTGACAGAATAGGATCCCAGGCATTAATGTTCAACAAGAGTCAAAGGACGTTTTTGTATTAAATAATATCTCAGTTCTGTTTTATCAAGATTCTTAATCACTACTTATTGTTTTAGCATAACATTAGCATTGCTTAGTACTCATTTGTACCACAATCTTGTATCCTTGATAAGTAAATGTGGAGCCTCTTTTTCCCACTGGGGCTCAACAATAATTTTCACAGGACCTAAAGTAGCAGCTTTCATTTGTATTTTATATTATTCACAGACAGTCACAAGGAGAGAGAGAAGAGAGAGAGAGAGAGAGAGAAAGGGAGGGAGGGAGGGAGGGAGAGGGAGGAAGGGAGGAGAGGGAGGGAGGGAGAGAGAGAGAGAATTTATGTAAACAAGCAGTTTGCAGAAAATTATTTTGCAGCTCATCAGAGCAAAAGTCCATTCTTTCTTATGAAAATGAGAACATCTTATGAAAATGTTTAATACTATTTTATTGAAATGAGTGTATTGAGGCATGTTGGAAGCAGACCATTTACATTAAACATAACTACAGGGGAACCTCGGGTTGCGAACGCTTCTATCCACGACCAAATCAGGTGACGACCAGAAATTTCAGAAAATGTTTGCATCTGGTCGCGAACACATCTTCAGGTGGTGACCAAACACAGTTGTGGCCATTTATTTTTTTGCCCACACATGCGCAGTCAGTCATGCTGCTGGTCACAACCAAATCGGGTTGCAACCGAAGTCCTGGAATGGATTATGATCGTGACACAAGGTTCCACTGTAGTTATGTTTTTTGTCCTATTTCAGACAGTGAAGCCATTATTTATGTGCAGAAAGAAAAGGAATATTGGTGTTTGGTACATTTTAGCAGCTTATGACAGGACTCCCTGATGAGAAAAAAAAAATAGGAAAATTGGAACATCCTCTCCACACTTCTGGTTTTGAAACCTGCAACAATGGCACAATCTCCCTACCAAGGTTCTTAAAAAGACACTGTGTAGGCAGCCACCTCTCAAGGTTTTCTCATTCATTTTCCAGCCCGCTGCAGAGAGTGTGACTAGGCGATCTTTGTAGTCCCTTCCAACTCTAACAATATGACTCAAGGTCAAGAGTTTTAATGAAGAAAATAGTTGCAGCATGGAAATAAAAGTCTCTTTGTAAAAAAGAGAACCAAAACAACGGAGTGATTAGTAACGGTTTATTTCATGAATACATAAGAAACTTTTGTGAAGGGAAATATGGTTACAAGCAATGAGGGATTGAAACGTAAAACTTCACTCTGAATGAGGGAGCCCTTGTAAAAAGGGAGCTGTAACAGGGGTCAGAAATTGGATTGAACTTCCTGTCACAGCCTAGTTTATCAGCTAAAGCAGGGGTGTCAGCTCGATTTCATTGAGTTTCAGGGTTGTGTCTGACCTCAGAGGGGGCAGGGGGGCATGGCCAGGGGGCATGGCCAGCTCAATGTCACTCATGTCGGGGGTGCCTGTGGTGGCCCCAGTGCTCCGCCAGTGAAAATGGGCTCCTGAGCTCCGTTTTTGGCTATGATGGCTTCCTGCAGCCCTCTGCCAGGGAAAACAGAGTTCGGGAGGGCCACACATGAGTCAACATTGGGCTGGTCCTTTGCTGTTTCATCTACAGTCTACAGTCCAGGACTTAACAGTGTTTTATGATTTTTAGCAACAAAAGAGGCAATCTTTCATGTGGGGAAAATCTGAATGACAAAAACTTCTTTGGTTAAACCAATAAAACCGTATCTCCTGCTACCAAAAAAAGGAGTTTAATAGAAAGGAGAAATATAGGAGAATTAGGAAAGGCAACAATAACACAAGTAGAATTCTGGATAAAATCACTATGGACTAACTGAACTACAGGTAGTCCTTGACTTACAACAGCTCATTTAGTGACCAAAGTTACAATGG
This sequence comes from Notechis scutatus, assembly GCF_049901735.1. Taxonomy (NCBI): domain Eukaryota; kingdom Metazoa; phylum Chordata; class Lepidosauria; order Squamata; family Elapidae; genus Notechis; species Notechis scutatus. The sequence goes on from NC_142009.1 coordinate 289,043,165, forward strand.
CACTTTAAAAAAGTGACCTATGACCATATTTCACCCTTACAACCATTGCAGCACCCCCGTGGTCACGTTATCAAAATTCAGCCTCTTAGCAGCTGACTCATATTTATGACAATTGCAGCATCCCCTGGTCGTATGATCACTTTTTGCAACCTTCTGACCAGCAAAGTCAACGGGAAAGCCAGATTCACTTAGCCACAATACTAAATTAACAACTGAAGTGATTCACTTAACAAATGTGGCAGGAAAGGTCGTCAAATGGGGCAAAATTTACTTAGCAAATGTCTTACTTAGCAACAGAAATTTGGGGTTCAATTGTGGCCATAAGTCAAGGACTACCTGTAGTTATTTTCTATATGAAGTGAGACCCTGAGCAGGTGTTTTCTGTAGATATTATCTGGGCCTCTAATAAGGATATTGATAGGCAGGCTATTGGTTTGCCCTGAATACTATCCTCTATTTTATGGAACACAAAAGTTAAGTGTAAGTCTTTAGCGAGTTAACACTTACTCTGCTCAATCAAACAAAAATTTCCATCTTTGATGTCCTAGGTAAACAGATCAGAAAATTAGTTGGCAAGTAAACAGCAATAGGAATAACAGACTTATATACCACTTTACAGTGCTTTACAGCCCTCTCTAAGCGGTTTACAGAGTCCGCATATTGCCCCCAACAATCTGGGTCATCATTTTACCCACCTCGGAAGGGTGGAAGGCTGAGTCAACCTTGAACCTGGTGAGATTCGAACTGTAAAATTGCAGGCTGCCAGCAGTCAGCAGAAGTAGCCTGCAGTACTGCACTCTGACCACTGCGCCACCATGGCTAATGATCTTAGGGTAAAATGGGAAATGTACTGGATAGTTTTTACCACTTACAAAAATGTTTGTATATAAATGATTATGTGGTGGAAAGTTTTTGGGAAAGGGGAAAAGGAATTCACCCTTGTCAGGCTTTACAGCATTGGGGATCAACTTACCTGACAATTTTAAATTATTCATTGTCATGTACAATTTAGAAGAACAAAGCACAACACTGCACAGGGAAAAAAATGCTTATTGCAACAATTGTTGAATCCCAAGTTTACAGGTAAGAAGAACCCCAAACAATGGGAAAGCAAAGATTTTTTTTTTTAGAATTTGAGGCCTATAGGGTGGGAAATCCTAGGAATCTAATTTGAGGGCCAATTTTGGGAAAGCTAGGCAGATCTTGGTCCATCTACCTGGGATGATTCCTATTGTTAGGCAAAATTGCCTTTTCCAGAGCAGCAGCTGAGCTGGGGAATGCCTGTTGTTAAGGAAATGGAAAATTGGGATAATCAGAGGGGTGTCCCTTATTGAGGATGGAAAGTTGGGGCTCCTCCCCTTGTTACTGCCTTGCAATTCCCTTGTTAGGGCTGCCCTTGTGTTGTGCTGTGAGCAAGCCTTCCATTCTTTGGTTCAGATGGGGTTGCAGGGAGCTTTATCTGAAGGTAAGATGGGTTAATTTGGTCTGATGGAATTAGGAAAAGAGAGGAGCTTGGTTTGACCCCGGTCTTATCTGAAAGACAGGAAGAAAAAAAGTATGGCCGTCATTTTGTTAGATTCATTTCCTTCACCACAACCCATCAGTTACTGTGGAGAGGCCTATGGAAGGCAAGGGGCAAGCGCCCCGCAGGCTGGGACGACGGCCTAATGGGCCCCGGACGCCTTCCGAGAAAAAGGGGAGACCTGAGAGTGCAGGCGAGTTGGGGGCAAAGGTAGGGGAAGAAGGCGGGGACAAACGGCCCAACAGAGCCAGGGCGGGGGGCGTGCAGGCCTTTCTCCCTCTGCAATCCACAGTGAGTAGATGAGGACCCAAATTGTTGGTGGCAATAGGCTGACTCTGTAAAGCATTGTAAAACAGTATATAAGTCTAAGAGCTATTGCTATTTCAAGGGATGCCACACAGAAGAGGGAGTCAAGCTATTCTCCAAAGCACCTGAGGGCAGGACAAGAAGTAATGGAACTAAGGAGAAATCTGACCGAAGAATTAACCAGTGGAACAACTTGCCTCCAGAAGTTGTGACCATTCCAATACTATAAGTTTTTAAGAAGAGATTGGACAACCATCTGAAATGGTATAAGGTTTCCTCCCTGAGCAGGGGGGTGGACTGGAAGACCTCCAAGGTCCCTTCCAAATCTGTTATTCAAATCTATTCTATTCTAATCATGGAAACAGGAGAGGAACTAAAGACAAATACGGGGCAACCTGTCTGGGTTTCTATTTAAATATGGTAACATACTGTGCAGTACTCAGTCAAAAAGCATGAAAACTTATAGGCCAAATTTTTCAGTCAAAATGAGTTTTGCTAAGATAATATAAATAGCAGGAAGAAAAAAAATTGTCCTTCTTGTGAGAACCTGATCTCTGCAAGTTCATAATTGGAATTATCATGTTAACAAGTGCAGCTGGATTCAGACATAATAGGAAATCTGGCTTTGCCACTGTAAGAATGAGTGTGCGTCCTCTCCCCCTTTTCTCCTTTTACATGTTCCCAAAAAGGAAATTATAGCTTCCATATCCAATTTGTAGTAACTACAATCCCCTGTGGTGTCCAAAGGGAGCTGCTGTTTGTTTCGCTTATATTTTGAGATAAAACAGAAGCTTGTTCCATAGCTCACAGAGAAGAAAATGACATTAAATGCATTTAAGTTATTTCTGTCTCAGAGATTTATAAGTCCCCCTTCCTTTCCACTGCTTTTCAGTGTACCCTTGGTCTCACCATAAATTATCCTGAGTTTTCTCTTTCAAAGAGATGGCACCACGACAACCAGAAATGCCATAAACTTTGGAAGTAGAGAGCCTTCTGCATTTTCTCAGGAAATATCAGAACCAGACAACAAAGGGTCTTTGTAACATTCATTGATCTACAACGTATTCTTCATATGTAGCAGATGTTTACTACAGAAATTTGCTTACACCACTGGCAAATTACTAACAATTTCCAATGGGTATCAGTGACAAGGGGTTGCATATATTGTGTAAACAGTCATTTTGCTTGCAGCATTGGTCCTAGGTTACAGTTCCCTTTGCTATTAATCCACAGAGATTACCCTAGAAGTTTTTCTGGGATGTTTTCTAAAAAGGAAATAGAAAAATAGCAAGTGGTATTCAATATTCAACATCAGAATATTCAGGAAGAAAATCCCTATTCCTTGTTTGCAGCATTTTCAGTGTTTTGGTTATTGGAAAGGATTAGATAAATTATAATCTTTGCCAATCTCCTAAAGTAGTTCTCCCCAGTCCTTTCAATGTTATTCAAAAATAGATCTGCTACTGATACATTCTCTTGCTTCACATTGGGAATAATATTATATTATGAATTGTAGAAGGAAAACAGCATTCAGGATAGAATCTATTAAATTAACTTAGAAGGCTAATAATATCTTCTGTGATTCATAATATTATTCACAATGTGAAGTAAGACATTATGGGACTGATCTTCAGTTTCTTGAAGTTTCATCAAAGGAAAAACTTTCAACATGTATGATAATCTCAAAACAGCAATCCATTTTTTTTTCACTGGTGTGGAGTTGTTTTCTTGCAAAGGTGATCACAAACAAATCAAATCAGTTTGTAGCTTGTAATGGAAGGGGAAGATATTTTAAATTAAAGCCTTTGACTTGGTTACCTTTTAATATTAGGGCATACATTTTAAAAATAAATGTTGGGGATAGGACAAAACATAATGTAATTTAATTCCATGGAAAGTTACTTAATTTTATGCAGTTAATATGATTATATTAAGCTACATAATTAATATTTTCTTCTTTCATCACATTAAAATTACTTTTAGGTAACAATTCTCAGAGACCCCTGGAAACTGCAGTCAGGATTTTGAGAATTTTGTGGGGCCCTAGGACTTCCAGTTTTCCACCTTTGGTTTATTATAGTTTCTTAATCTCTGCCATTCACACAACACAAATTGAAACAGTTCATGGTATTGTTTATAGAGAATCTCAATCATTCAGGTTAGAGTTATCCCAAAGCTCCTTTTCCCCCCCAAAAGACAATTGGACTTTCTTGGGGGGGAGGGTTCCTTTGAAAATGCTTCATTTCTTATCCAAGAAATTTCTTGAGTGAGAAATGAAATGTTTTTTTTATTTTTAAAACAACAACCAAGGAAGTTCAGTTGCCTTTTGAAAGAAAGCACCTTTAGGGCAATTCATAGTTTTGGATAGGAGTTTTGTTAATATATAGATCAGGGGTGTCCAACCTTGGCAACTTTAAGACTTGTGGACTTCAACTCCCAGAATTCACCAGCCAGCTATTCTGGGAGTTGAAGTCCACAAGTCTTAAAGTTGCCAAGGTTGGACACCCCTGATATAGATGTTACCCTGCTTGCTCTTTTTCTCATCTAATGCCAAACTTTGTGTAGTCACAGTGACCAACTACAGTAACAAACTGAAGCTCTGTTATATATGGATCTGATCCATATTGTGAGATAATAGTCAAATCCTCATTGGAGAGAAGCAGTTTCAGCTGATGAACCAGCCTGAGTTGATGATCTGTGGTCTCAGCACTGCCTCCTACCACCAGAAAAAGATTTCCGGATCTTTATTTGTATCTGGAAATGCACATTGCAAGAAGTTGGGCCAGGCCTTGCCTTGCATTTCATGGTATTGTTGAAACTAAAAAGATAAAAACCAATGACCTTTTCCCATTGATAGGTGCATATCCTTGTAAATATCTTCTTCTTTTTTTTTGCTACATCTGATGCAAAATGTCCATGAGATGTTCCCCTGCATGGGATTAGAAATCTGCTTTTGTTGTGTTGTGAATGTTTATGTGCTGCTCACATGGCTACCTCAAATGTTTCATGCTCAGGTTGGATATCCTAATTTGGATAAATGCAGCCAGATTCTCAGAATATGTCAGAGGCCATTTAGTACTGCCATCACTTCATCAAAATGTAGGAATCCCATTTCCCCGTGGCTAAATGAAAACCAGCTTCATCGTTCTTCCAGAACTTTGTCTTTTCTCGCCATACCAGGAGGTACATGTAGACTGAAAGCTTTGAATCAATAGAATCCTGTATTACTCAGTTACGTTCATGAAAATGTTTTCAAAGAGAAGCAGAGAAAAATAGTAATTGTGCAATGCGGTGAGTCTGCCAGTAGAAAATTCTTGCAAGGGAGTCAGATCGAGAAAATGCAGAAACAGGAGGAAGACACAGTACTTGGTAGATAAAAATGCAAACATGGCTGTTTTAAGTGGATGCTCCAGGACTCAGAAGTTCTTTTTTTTAATTCTAAGTTTCCCTCCTAATGAAGAAAACACTTACTGAATTAACTTGACTTCTGGATTTGCAAAAGACATTTGAACCATAAACTAATTAAACAGGGAAAGAGACTATCTGTATTGCCATTTGCCGAGTTATGGGGAGCGGGGAGGCTCCAAACTTGGCAAGTTTAAGGCTTGTGGACTTCAACTCCCAGAATTCCCCAGCCACCCAGTCTTAAAGTTACCAAGTTTGAAGACACCCCGCCCCCTCTGAAGCATCAACACCACCCAAAAGGCCTTTTTTACTGTTTGGGAACAACTTTTGTGTTTTTATTTTATTTTATATTACATCCCTTTATGATTACCACACTTCTGATCCACTCCTGGGAGCTTATAATATAAAATTACATTAGTTATAACCACATAGAAAAAATAATTGTATAATTAAGCATCCCTCAGGCGGTATACACACAATATAAAATATATAATATATAATATATAATATATAATATAATATAATATATAATGTAATGTAATGTAATGTAATGTAATGTAATGTAATAATATAATATAATATAATATAATATAATATAATATAATATAATATAATATAATATAATATAATATAATATAATATAATATAATATAATATAATATAATATAATAAATATAATATAATATAATATAATATAATATAATATAATATAATATAATATAATATAATATAATATAATATAATATAATATAATATAATATAATATAATATAATATATAATAAATATAATATAATATAATATAATATAATATAATATAATATAATATAATATAATATAATATAATATAATATAATATAATAATAATATAATATAATATAATATAATATAATATAATATAATATAATATAATAATATAATATAATATAATATAATATAATAAATATAATATAATATAATATAATTAATATAATATAATATAATATAATATAATATAATATAATATAATATAATATAATATAATATAATATAATATAATATAATAGACGAGCCTGAGAAGCAGCGGTTTCCATATTTAAAGTGCTACAAAGCAGTTTTTCTTTTCGCCACTGCTGTCATCGCCAGGGCTCGGGGGCTGCTAAGTCTAAGAGACAGACAGCCCATTTTTCAGCCTCGGGAAGCAATTTCGTGGCGTTGTTCTGGCTTCTTTGGTGAAAATTCACTGCGCGCATTTGGTCGAAAGAGGGCGCCACAGCCTCGCTAATCTTTTTTTTAAAAAAAGCGACGAAAAGGAAGAAAAATTCCTTACCATTTTGGGGGGAAATTTAGATCCGACGCTATCTCCGCAGACGCTGTAAAATGTCGAGTAAAAGGTCCAGATCAGAAGTATACCAGGTTAGAAAGAAGAAGAAAAAGCCACCGGTTTTTGTATTTTAAAAAAAGGGAAGGGCGCTGATGCATTTTAAAGCTGTTGACAGCTTTATTCATTTGTCAGAAATGTAATGGAGCTAATGACAAGGTGTGTGTGTGTGTGTGTGATGGGGTTTTAAAAGGTTTTCATTGGAGCTGTGCTTTTTGCAAAATCCTTAGAGAGCCTAATTGAATCTTGACCAAAGCTGAAATTGGATTACTGATTATAACAACACAGGACTAGTAAAACAAATCAGCTCCTTTAGTTCTGCACATAATTTTATGGACTGCATCATAAGCAGAATTAGAAAATTGAGTGTCTACTGGGAGGGCTAATCTATTTGAGCTTTCCTATTTAGAAAGGAATTTCTTCAAGAGCCAGGTGGAAACGGAGATTAGACAGGACAAATTTATGGGACTTTTACCCATTTCAGAAATTCTTTCTGCTTATGGAACAGGACAGCATTACAGTATAGCCCCACCCACACGTTCTAGAAATATTTAAACTTATTCTTTGATGTGTATTTAGTGCAGTGGCCTTTAAATGTCAACTATAAAGTGACTGGGCATTTGCATGTCCTCAGAGAAGATTGGCAAACAAACTAAGCACAAATAAGCACAAAACAAGGATGTGAGACAACGTCTCAGAACTATAACAGTGACACAGTGTAATTGGGGGTCTATCGATAAAAGAAAACAGATTCATGGAAAGAGATAACATTTGATTGCTACCTCACCATTATGGCAGTTTTTGTGACTTCTTCTTAAATTGGCATCTAATATTAAAATGCTCTTGAATCTCTAGAGGCCATCAGGTCAGAAATGAGAACCAAGAGTCATTTGTCTGTTCTCGTTTCTCTGAGAAAAGGATATTACCTCCCCTTACTGTACACTGTGCACTGGCTAAGTGCAGTAACACTGCCCACAGTCTAGAGTTCGATGGTGATCGGGTCAGGGTTGACTCAGCCTTCCATCCTTCTGAGGTGGGTAAAATGAGGATCCAGATTGTTGGGGGCAATAGGCTGACATTGTAAACCACCCAGAGAGTACTGTGAAGCACTATGGGGCAGTATATAAGTGTAAGTGCTGTTACTATTGCTATAGCTTTTGGTACAAGGGATATGCTCACTGTACAGCAGGGGTGTCCAACCTTGGCAACTTTAAGACTTGTGGACTTCAACTCCCAGAATTCCTCAGCCAGCAAAGGAATTCTGGGAGTTGAAGTCCACAAGTCTTAAAGTTGCCAAGGTTGGACGCCCCTGCTGTATAGCCTCACCTTCTGCCAGGCTTAAAGGCATGGCAGCCTGTTGGAATAGCTTGGGATCTTTTGGAACTAAAGTTTACCTTGTCCCATCTGCTCTTGCACTGTCTTTTGAAGTTTTCTAACGTTGGAGTTTCCATTAGAAAGAGAGATCAGTAGAGATGCTTGGGGGATGGATTCTGAATTTTATTTATTTATTAGATGTTATATCCCGTCTTTATTATTCACAAGTAAGTCAAGGCAGTGAACATACTAATAGTCCATTCTCCTCCTGTTTACCGCACAACAACAACCTTGTCAGATAAGTTGGGCTTGAGAGACAGTGATTTCCCCAAAGTCACTCAGGTGGCTTTCACACCTAAGGCAGGACAAGAATTCACCACCTCCTAGGCCAGCACCTAAACCAATGCATCACATTGGCTCTCATCTGTGTTCTGTGCATGCTTCACTGTACTTATTATGAATACTTAGGATATTTTGTTGTAACCATTACAAGCCTATTGGTTCATCTGAATCTATTGTACAAGTAGTTGCCTAAGCATTGTGCCTGAAATTTACATCTCCTAGTGTGTACTGGAGCTATGCCAGTTGATAAAGTTGAAAGTGTGCTGAAAACTACTGAAATGTTATTGAACCGAACCCCAACCAGGCTCAAACCACTTTAGTTGCAGCTGAACTTGAACCAAACACTCAACAGCTACATTTCTAGGGCAAACTCCCAGGACAAACAGATACCCTCCCAAGACAAATAGTTAAATTCTCCAGGCTGTCAGCAGAGTGAAGAAAACAGAATAAAAGCAAGAGCAGCCTGTATTGCAGTACCCCAAAGAAGAGGAACACTCTTGAACTGTTGAAAATGAGATGAAGACGTGGTTGAGCGTTGTAAAAAACAACAACAACCCTGCAATTCTGCTATGATGCATCTAGGTCCAGCTTGCATCAGGAATAGTAAAGATTTTGTTTTTATTTTATTTGGTTTGTTAATTGCTTACAAGATAATAGGTATAAGTAAAAGCATAGTTATGAATACATGGATACATATAAGAAAAATTAAAAAAATAAAAGAAACAGTAGGACAGGGACGGTAGGCATGTTGGTGCGCTTATGCACGCCCCCTACAGACCTCTTAGGAAAGGGGTGAATTCAATAGTAGACAGTCTAAGGTTAAAGTTTTGGGGGTTTGGGGAAGAAACCACAGAGTCAGGTAGAGTATCTGATCCAACAGTCTAACCTGGTCTGCCAAGAGAAAGTACAGGCTGAATTCTGTCAGTTCCCTACTTGGAGTAGTTGCAAAGGGCCTGTTCCAGGAGTTAGTCCTTACTTTGATGTGCAAATACTCACTTGCTTCTCCTGTGAAGACAAATGGATAGTACTGTTACAGACCTCCAAACTATTTCTGTCTGACATCACCTCTGTCAACCCTGAAGCTGACCTGACCGAAGCCATTTTTGACAGCTTCAGTTGTTGCCACACTGGAACTGAAAGACAGGAAGGAGGGATTTGAGATAGTTGGGATTCTGTAGCCAAAATCACTTTCTCTTGGGAACCAAGGACATTCTCCACCTGGTCAGGGGAAGGAGGAGCAACCTCCACCTGGTCAAGGGAAGGAGGAGCAACCGGGCCACGCCATGACTGGACCATGTGACTGATGATTTTGAGAAAGTGACAAACTTTTGCTTTTAATTAGCTGAAAACTGCAGAAGTCTTCAGAGTCGGTTTGCACCAGATCTGTGCCAATGTGATATTTCCAATAAAGCTATTCTTTGAGGAATCTACCTGCCTTGGGGTTTTGCTTGATATGGATCTATTACTTGGAACCCTGACAGCCTCTCTGCTACAGAAGTGGAAGGCTGAAGCTATGCCTAGTCTAAATAATATTTTATTTGTCTATTTGTGTGTTTTTATCCCATTTTATTGTTTGTGTAAATACTTGAAGGCGGTAAACAATACCTACCATTCCTTCCTCCTTCTATTTCTCCCACAAGGACAACACTATGAGTTGGGCTGAAAGAGAGTAACCAGCTGGCTTTCATGCCTATAATTGCACTGTGGTCACATGATCAAATGCAGCCCAGTCAAGAGATGCCAGATACAGATGAAGATGTGAAAGTTGTCTCTAAATTGATTCAAAACTAAGTGCAATGACAGTACAATGACATAAACAGACAGCTGTCCCATTTCATGAATAGGAAACCTTAGTGCTTCAGAAACAGTGCTTCATGTTACTGTCAGAAATTACATTGTGTAGCTTTTTTTATGAACACAGGCCAATGTTTTTCAACCGGGCCACTCTAAGATGCTGGCTGGGGAATTCTGGGAGCTGAAGTCCATGGAAAATGGCCTAGATTGAGAAATGCTAATACAGATGAAAAACCTCTACCAATTTGCCATCATTTCTGATACCTTAAGTTAAGAAATGCAATGCCAATACAATTGTGCATTGTGCATTCATATTATGAAAGGGATAAAAGTTTCTTCCCCATATACTGGTCAATTTCATTAAAAGAATACAATATCTATACCTCCAGGATAAAATTGTGAACCAAGACTGATGGGCCTAGAATGTAATTTTAGTGCAGATACTTGAAAATAAATGAATTCAAGAACTTTTTCATCTTTCTCAGTCAAAAATCGATTGCTTAAAAAGAAAAAAAGCTCAACATCAGTTTGATTTTTCTTCTATTTATTTTTCACCCGAATCCCCAGAAGTTTCATTTTCTATTTCTTTTAAGAAATGCTCAAAAGAAAAAGAGGATTTTTAAAATGATAGATGGTCAATTCATTAAAGAAACCATACAATGTACAATAACATTGTCTTTTCCATGTGCACTGGTTTTGGTTCATTATTATTATTACGTATTACTGTAAACATGATATGTAAAACATATCTTTTGTGCAAAAGTCTCCTGAAAATCACTTTGTTGATCTAAACCTGTATAAAATGTTCAGCCAGAAACTTTAGGATTTAAGAAATGTTCCTTAAAATAGAGGCAACTAATTCGCCTTAATTTGTTACATTTCTGTTTTAAAAATGCCTATTTTCAATTGATAGTGATTGAGGAGCTTTTCCATCCCTGTTTATTTGCATTAACATGTAAAGTGAAATAAACAGTAATGTTGGTATAAGAGAGATTGAAGAGGGGAGGCCCCAAAGCCTTCAAAATGTCCACATCAAAAATTTTAATTTCCAAATGTGCGAGAAGGAAGAATCACAACAAATGCCTTCCTTTCATTTACTTTACAAAATAAATTAAATTAAGCTAACTTGGTGTTTATCCTGGCCTTGTTCTCTTTTGGCCTTGCTGAATAATTCTGTACACATTCATTCAGAGGCATTAACAAACAGAGCTTACTCCTGAATAAACAGAAAGGGATCGTAATGTCTCTTGCATTCTCTGGGCTCAACAAAGCAATTCACACGACTGGACCCAGGGTTTCCTGAAGGGGACATCTCAACTCTTAATTCAGAAGCAGACTTTTTTTTTTTTTTAAAGAGGAAAATCCTTTCCCTCAACATCTTCACTCTTTCTGTCCAGAAACTAACTTTGGTGGCATTTCAGAAGTTAATTGCTCCTCTCTTTGGAGTTGGGGAGAGAAACGGTTGGAAGCTGTTGTCTCGCCGTCTTCCTGCAGCCTTACTTAACAGGACTCTCTTTGGGACTTGCTGGCTATGCTGGCTGGAGAATTCTGGGAGTTGAAGTCCACAAGTCTTAAAGCTGCCAAGTTTGGAGACCCCTGCTTTAGGAAGTCGAAGTGAGGAGGAACCCAGTTCAAATCAGATAGTTTGGAGGCTTGCCGAGAGCAAAAACGCGCCCTAGTCACAAGAGACCTTCAGTTGATCAGAGGCTTTTGCCTCCTTTGGTTTCAACGGTCGGCGTTGGGGAGTGGTGTGTGTTGTTGTCCCCTTTGGTTTGCGACAGAGGTCTCCAAATTCGGCAACTTTAAGACTTGTGAGCTTCTGGGAGTTGAAGTCTACAAGTCTTAAAGTTGCCAAGTTTGGGGACCCCTGGTTTACGAAATGCTCTCCTCCGCCTCACTTGGCAGGTTTGCCTGCAGACGGGGGCGTTGCTCCCAATAGGGCTCTAGGACAGGTGACTAACAGGAAGGAAGAGGGGAAAAGAGAGGGGAAATTCCCAACCCCCCTTCCCGTCTCCAGTGATTTGACAGGGCCTATCCTGGCAGCTGCGTTTGTCCGTTTGGGCTTGACAGCTTGAAGGCGACTTCAGAAAACTCGCCCCTGGGAAGCGTGGCTGGAAAGCGGGTGTCCCAGGATAAGGACGCGCGGTCCTCGCCTGTCAGTCCCTGACAAACGCCTTTAAGTCCGACGGCCAGAGCGAACAAAAGCACCGCGTTGGGCGCCTTTCGGAAGGGTCCTCCTCTTCTTCACCCATATTGGGAATTTACGACCCCAATTTTCTTATCCACGGCGAGGGGGAGAGTTAAGGCGGAGAAAAACCCCAATCTCCACACCGCCGTTTGTCATCTTTAGAGGAATTTACGTTAAGGTGAGCAAGGGCGAGCTTGGGGTTGCGCAATCATCTGCTAGACTGTTGCAACCAACTGTGGCTGTCTCGCTTTCTCCGCCTGAGTCAGGAAGAGATCCGGGAAACACCCCCCCCAAAAAGAACAAACTACGTAGAAAACCAGCATTGCGTAAGGCAGGGACTAGGGAAGAGGAGAAGCGTTGCAATTTGCATCCAATTTCTCCCCCCCTCACCCCAACTCCTCCAGCGTCCTGCATATGGAATCGCCTTTTGGTAGGACGGAAGATGCCAGCTGACTACTAGAGAGACCCCGACGGCTTAGTGCCCATTTTAGCCTATAAGACCAGGGAATCTTCCACAGTAGCTATTTGTCCCAGTAGTTCTTCATCTCTGTGACGCACAAAGCCCTGTCTTCACATGGGTGATATGTTGTCACAAGAGATGGCTGGGCACTGAAACGACACTAATGTTATGTTTGGACCTAGCGAAGTTTGAACGTGTGATTTAGGCGAGCCATCGGCATAAAGCATGAATGCGGTTTTCCAACGACGCTTCCTTAATCCGGTTTTGGGATGAAGCGTTCTGTGTGAACCCAACCTAAGATAGATCCGCAGAAAAGAGCGCGCAGTTGCTGAAAAGCACAACTCGCAAGCCACCGCCAAGTCGGCTGATGGGATGGACCTCTTTTAGCGGTGTGTGTGAGAGAGAGAGAGAGTGGGGGAGGGAGAGAGGGAAATGAATGGAGGGAGAGGGAGGGAGGGAGAAGGAGGGAGGGACAGAGAGGGAGACCAAGACGCGGAGGGAGGGAGGGAGAGAGAGGGAGAGAGAGTTGTGCCGCCCTCCCCATTCCTTTGGGTGGCAGCACCTGTAAAGTGCTGGTAGCACAGCCTCGATGGCTGTTTTCAGCGTTGACTCTGCTAAATTACTCCGAAACAGTTTAATCGTCCCATTTGACGGATCTCTCAGTCCGCTAAACTGACACATCCGTCCTTGAAGAGTTGAAAAAGTCAGCTTGAGAAGGACAAATGTGGATTCCCTTTCTTTTCTTTTTTCTTTTCTTTTCCTCCTTAGGAAAAAAAGGGGGGGGGAGAGGTGGGTGGGATGAATGCTCTGCAAATTAAAACCAGATCGTCCAGATCAAACGCCCTAACCTAGCGAAGCGGGCATCGACGCGCAAGTTTCAAGTTTAAAACTCCTCGGTGTTTACTGTAACCAGAGCTACATACAAAGAGCTTAGCGTAACTCGCCCGTTTCCTGGGAGGGGACGGGAATGAAACGCTTAGTCTGTGATTGATTTGTGTTTGTTTGTTTTGATTTCAGAGATGGGGGGGAAGGAGAGAAAGGGGCATTCTAGGCCTTAGAGATAAGCACTTGATCAAGACTGGATCATTGGGGGGGAAGGGGAGAGCTCTACTAATACACAAACTGCTGAGAAAGTTCTATTCCAAGAACAGGACAAAAACGCAAAAAGAATTTTAATTCTGCCTTCTACTGTAAAGCAACGGGGGTTGTTTCCAAATGCATCCCGTCAAGGGACGTTTCTGAACTAGACTGCTGAATTCTTGGTCGCAACTGGTTGTCTATCCCGATTTCATTGGAAAGCCATGCTTACAAGAAGGCAGGTTCGGTTCCGGGACAAGAAAATGTAAGGGGAGAATCCAAGAATGTGCAATTTTCAAGCTGAGGGTGAACCAGCATCTATTAGGCACTGTATACAGCAGGACTGTGAAAATATTTACAGACCCCTCACATTCCGGACATAAACTGTTTCAACTCCTTCCCTCAAAACGACGCTATAGAGCACTGCACACCAGAACAACTAAACACAAAGACAGTTTCTCTCCCCACCCCGTCCCCAATGCCATCACTCTGCTAAACAAATAATTCCCTCAACACTGTCAATAGTAAACGCTATTTACTAAGTCTGCATTACTATTACTATTACCATTAATCCTCCCATCCTTTCTTTCACCCATCTCCTCCCACTTATGACTGTATGACTGTAACTTTGTCGCTTGTATCCTTACGATTTATATTGACTGTTTCCTAGCATGATTTGATTGCTTATTGTACCCTATGAGTATCATTAATTGTTGTACCTGATGGTTCTTGACGAATGTATCTTTTCTTTTATGTACACTGAGAGCATTTGCACCAAGACAAATTCCTTGTGCGTCCAATCACACTTGGCCAATAAAGAATTCTATTCTATTATTTGACTCAGTCCGGTTGCTGTCCAGCAGCGACAACATACTCCCGTGCAAATTCTTTGCTATCATTTTTCTAAAATGTTAACCAGATTACTGTGGTCTTCCATAATAAGTGTTCAGGTGCCTTGAAAACATATATATATAGCAGCACAGAACAAAGCTGAGGCCCCCTCCAGGTTCAGAAAAAGGCCTGGGCTCTTCTGTCCTCACCGATTCATCATTCCAGAGGTCTTTTATCACCTGATGAAAGATGCTTTTAGCATCCTCGGGCCATCCTTGCCACCTCAGAGTCTTCTATGATTGGCTCGTGAAATCATCCCACGGGCCTCCATTGGCCAATGGACTCGGCTGCAGCATCTCTGAACTGGGACATCGACTCCCCATTGCAAGAAGAAAAAGAGACCAAGACGGTCCCTATGGTAGCAGAGTCAGGATTGGAACCCAGAAACTGGACAAATCTTTTTTTCTCATAGCACAGTGATGGCTAACCTTTTCCTTGTTGTGTGCCAAAAGCGCGTGCTCGCGCTTGTGTGCCTGCACCCATAATGCAATGTGTGCGCAACCCCCACCCCACCCCTGCACACGTGTGCGCAACCCCTGTGCGTGCATCGCATGCCTCTGCGTATGCGTGCACAACCCCCCAGCGCGTGCCCTGCCCCCTGAGCATGCGTGCACGTTTCCCCGCGCGCACATCTCCACCCGCGCATGCACGGCAGATATTGAACAACCAGCTGGCTGGGGGTGGGGGGCGCGCGCATGCGGAGTGGATCTGTTCTGGGTGATGTTTCACGTGCGGGCAGAAAAGGCTCTGCGTGCCACTTCGCCATCAAGGCCACAGCATATATGCTCATCCCACATAGCTCTCTAGAGCAGGAAGGCTCCAACCTTGGCAACTGGAAGACTTCTGGACTTCAAGCTTTGCTGGCTGAGGAATTCTGGGGGTTGATTGTTGCTGCTGACCTTCATATATATTGGATTTGAACAATGATATAGCATATTAAAAATGATATAGCATATTCAAAAATATTCAAAACGAGTAAGTGAAAATTTGAAAAAAGTAACCTAGTTGTAAAAGCTTGTAACAAAATGCTCATTTTGCCATGGTTAGGCAGATAGATATGTGGATGAGCCATTGTGGAATCACTAAAATAAATAGTACTTTTTACTATATCTCACTGATTTCAGCTTGTCTGAACCAAACTAACAAAGTGGAAATCCAATCCAATCTGAGGATAGTAGTTTCTTAGGTGTTGTTCCCTTCCTTCCACTCTAGTTCTCCAGCTTTAACCCTTGATGGGTTACTCAATAGAGAAGTTAAGCTTCCTTGTGGAGTGATAAAACAATACTGCAGACTGCTTTACAGGGGTGACTGAGGGGTGACAGGGGACACTATAAAGCAGAGGTATCCAACCTTGTCAGCAAAGCTGGCTGGGGAATTCTGGGAGTTGAAGTCTTCCAGGCTTACAGTTGCCAAGGTTGGAGACCCCTGCTATAAAGCACTCCTGCGGATTCAGTGGTGGAATTCAAATTTTTTTTACTACCGGTTCTATGGGCATGGTTTGATGAGTATGGTGTGGCTTGGTGGGCATGGCTTGGTGGGCGTGGCAGGGGAAGGATACTGTAAAATCTCCATTCCCTCCCCACCTCACTAACCTGCTTTCCAGCTCCGTTCTCCTGTGCAGGGCAACAAAAGAAGACCCAGCCGATCAGCTGGGAGGTAGAGAATAGGTGGGGGTGGGGCTAGTCAGAGGTGGTATTTGCCGGTTCTCTGAACTACTCAAAATTTCCGCTACCAGTTCTCCAGAATTGGTCAGAACCTGCTGAATACCACCTCTGTGCGGATTGGATGGCAGCTATTGCCTTCTCCGTTTTAGAACCTAATCAATAGTATGGACACCAAGGAAGCTTCTCAATGGCATAAATGCATTCATTTAAAGAACAGCGTACACTCTGCTAGGAGAGACTGAAGATGGGCCCGCTGGTCCGATCCAGATTCGATCTGTGACAGACTCAGATTCGACACTGCTCTCATTTAAAAGCCACCGTTAGGCTTATGAAATTGGACCCAGAATAAGCAGCGCCACTCTGACTTGCTCGTAGTATGTTGAGGGGGGAATGTATCGTCTTTCCAAGTGAGAGGAGCTTTCAAGGCAAACGGAAAGGTAAGTTAGCTATGAGCATGCCAGTCTCCTAAGGAGTGAAGAACAGTCAGGTTCAATACACCCTGAGCCCCTGTACCTCTTCGGCATTCTCCCGTTCCTTCGTTTTCCTTTTGTAATACTGAATGAGTTTAATCAGGCTTTCAAGTGTTGTCTTGGCTGTGATGAAGCTTTATATGAAACCCCAATACTTTGGCCACCTAAAGAGAAGGAAGGACTCACTGGAGAAGAGCCTAATGCTGGGAATGATAGAGGACAAAAGAAGACGGGGACGGCAGAGAATGAAGTGGCCGGATGGAGTCACTGAAGCAGTCGGTGTCAGCTTAAATGGACTCCGGGAGATGGTAGAAGACAGGAAGGCCTGGAGGAACACATTGTCCATGGTGTCAGGATGGGTTGGACACAACTTCATGACTTTGCAACTAACAACAACAAAACTTTACACCCTTGCAACCTGAGCCTTCCATTCCTATGCTTGCTTAGTAAGCCTCTCTATTTGTTCAATAGACTTATTCTTCTGTTGCAAGTATAGGCTTTCCTCAGCCCAGTCCTTCAGTTTCCTTAGTTCATCTCCAGCCTGGCCAGTGAAGGGCTGGGTGGGGGATAAAGGGTGGGGAAGTCAGACATACTTGGAAAGCTAGTGAAGGGGACCGGTGTCTGGGACGGCTGCTTAAAGGACAGCTGTGGAAACTAAGCCCAGGTGCGGGCTGTAGTAGCTGAAGCCAGAGAGGTGTTAAAAGCGCATTTGTTTTGGAGTACGGGAGAGAGGAAATGTACATTCCAAACAGACAAGGAATAAACAGACTTTCCTCTTGGTTTAGGGTGGAATCACATTCTGATGGAAGGCATCCGGCCTTAGGGATGATTTATCCAGCAATAGAATTCCTAAACAGGAAGCACCTTTCAAGCAAACACCAGCGAGTTCAGTTTGAAGAAGGAACTTTTAACCGGTGAGGTTCTCTTGCAAAGAAGAAGCAGACTAAGGGCCCAAGCCAAGTCTTTACCACGGAAGGTGTGCACTCTGTAGATTTCCAACCAGATTCATACTGTTTTATTGTCCTAGTGCCCAAACCAAGGAAAAACTGGAGGTGTCGTTTTGTGCCAAGATTACAATTCTGAAGCAAAAGGACATTTCTCCGTGTTCTTTGCTGGAAACCATGACACTCAAACACAAAGTGGACCGATTTAAGAGTGTGTGGCCAAGCTTGATCAGAATTTTTCCTGATTCAGAGATTCTGACATATGTATATCCAGATGCCATGGTTACTTTGTGGTTTTGAAAATACACTCTGTTATCCGCAGTGCACAGATCTGTGGAAAGACTGAGACTGGTGTATTTTTGGAGAAGGGGGTTTCAAATTAAGTTATTTTCCTTTCTCCTCACCTTTCTTGTCCTGAGTTCCCAGAAAAGCCTCACCTTGGATACCTGGGAAGGTGTCAGATTACCCCACCTGCCATAGATCCTTCCTGATCTTTCTGCTGTACTTTTGCCTCAAATCCCAGGCTATGGGATGAATTTCAGCTAGTTTTATTCCACAAAGCAACCAAGCAATTGGATTCTCAGTGGTACCTACTGTGACTACAGAGTAGCAGGGACAGAGTGGGAGACTAAAATGACTGAAAAGAAGCTTTAAGGAAGATCATTTTGTAAGTCTAGGGTGTTTCATTCAAACATCATGTTTCTTGAAGGACCTTGTGACTCAGGCAAACCACCAAGCCAAAGGCTTTAGAGAGAGAGAAGAAATGGTGACCTCAGGACAGGCCTGATAATTCAAGTCTCTCATTGAGGGCATTGTGGGTCAGAAACAATTTGTCAGATTCACACCCACCTCTTACCTCCAGAGCTGTGGGAAACCTTCCTCCTGGCCTTCCAGAAGAGTGTTAAGAGCCAATTAGCCTGGGGGATGGGGGAGGTTTTATGCAACCCTAGAAATGGCAGTTGGTCACTTGAGGGAACTCCCTCTGCCTTGTTAATTCTTTTAACTTTTTAACTTTGATATTTTTTTTACTTTTAAATTGTCACTTTTAACCTTGTTTTTTAAATTAGGTTTTAATTCTGTTTTTAGTCATGTTTCTATATTATTTTATAATGTTGTTTGTAAACTGCCTAGAATCACTGGGGTGAGATGGGTGATGTAGACATTTAATAAATAAACAACTAAACAAATCAATAAAGTTTTGAATATAAAACAATGCAAAGTGGATAACTAGGAGAAAACTGTATACACGCCCTTATGTAAATTCTGTAATATTATTTATATAAATTCTGTAATTCTATGATTACCTTACAACAATGGCACAGGAAAAGAAAACACTGAGAACACCGATAGAATGGAATTGAATTTTATAACATAAACTCTCATTAAGAATCAGTTTACAAGGAGCATATCCTGACTCAATTCTGTTTACATGATGACTATTTTCAAAAAGGAGCAAAGGGAAGCCTCTAAAATAACAACGAATATAGCTATATTATCCCTAGTTTTGCAGTGAAAAAAAAATGCCTTGGTTGTCAGGTAGATGACAAATTTTGTTTTGTTGGCTTGGACTTCTTGGATTAGTTGACCGAGAAAGACCAGTTTGGAAATGTTTTTTTTTTTTTAAAGAACTCATTTATAGCGGTTTTCTCTTGGAATGACAGCATCGACAAAATACTTGATAAAATTACTGTTTTTTTTTCTACTTTTATTGAAATTTGTCTCTCTGTGTAGGGCAAAACTCTCTCTCCACACACAATGGGCAGTTTTCCAATGGGCAGTTTGAAGTTTTGAAGTTTTCCTCTCAGTGATGGATATTCTGGATATAACCTTCATTTAACCGGAATTAAATTCAGGACAGTTGCTCTCTTCGTGCCTCAAAGCCCCGCGCTGGGCTCGGCTTTATACTGTATTTAGCATTCGCCGTGAATGGATGGGCAACGACCAGAGGAGAAAATGGCCGGATTCTGGCCCTTGCCCAAGATCAGGGGACTCCAACCTTGGTCCCTTTAAGCCTGGCGGACTTCAACTCCCAGAATTCCCCAGCCA
Organism: Notechis scutatus; assembly: GCF_049901735.1. Classification (NCBI taxonomy): domain Eukaryota; kingdom Metazoa; phylum Chordata; class Lepidosauria; order Squamata; family Elapidae; genus Notechis; species Notechis scutatus. The sequence goes on from NC_142009.1 coordinate 289,062,946, forward strand.
GCAAAGCAAAGCAAAGCTGGCTGGGAAATTCTGGGAGTTGGAGTCCACCAGGCTTAAAGGGACCAAGATTGGAGACTCCTGCCCTAGATCACTCCACCGCAAGATGTTCCTGGGTATCTTTTACTCGCGCCTTTTTTGTCCAGGCAACAGTGGTGGAGGTGTGTGTGTGTGGTTGTGTGGTTGTGTGGTTGTGTGTGTGGGAGATCTGGTTCCAAACAGCAACGACGTAGCAGTAGATCGCAAACACCAAAGCTGCCTCCCCACCTCTGTCAGATCTCTCACGCGCCGTTGCTTGAAGCAGATCGGGTTGAAAGCATTTACAAGGACCAGGCGGGGCAGGACGCAAGCAACGTCGCGGGACGGGACTGGATCCTGGGTCGTTTTGGTCGGAAGCCGGCGGTCTTTAAGCCGAATAAACGAAAGGGGCGCGCCATTCTCCGCAATTCCTTTTCTTGACTGCATTTTGTGCCGAGTGGCACTTTCAAAGGCCTCTTTCTGAGATGCCTCCGGCACCCCATCGCCACTTCGCTACTCTTCAGCCCTCCACCTTGGCTCGACAACACCTGACTAGATCAGAAAGAAAGCTCGTTTCAGAGGGTCTGCCAAACGCTTCCTGGTTTGGGGCTGCCTTTTAAAACTCCTAGTTATTGGAGTTCCCAATCGGGGGTGCTCGAGACGATATTCCAGGGGGTGCGAAAACTTGGGTTTAGAAGTTTCAAAATTATAGTGTATATGCATAATTATAGGCAAATGGAAATGAAAATAGAATAGAACAGAAAATAGAATAGAAAATAGAGTAGGATTGAATAGGATAGGATAGGATTGAATAGAATAGAATAAGATAGGATATGATAGGATTGAATAGGATAGAATAGGATAGGATAGGATAGGATTGAATAGAATAGGATAGGATAGGATAGGATAGGATGGGATAGACTAGACTAGACTAGACTAGGAGTAGAATTCTTTGTTGACCAAGTGTGATTGGATACACAAGGAATATAATTACTTATTTTTGTGAGGGGTGTGAGACTATATCAGAAGCGTTCTTGGGGTGCGGGTTTTAGAAAAAGCTGGGAATTCCTGCTCTAGTAAGATGAGTTTGCTCATTCAATAGTTCGTGTCTTAAAGCCATGTTAGATATTATTTCTTAAGCGTCAACCCAGCTGTCTGTTTATTGAGCGAAAGGCACTCTTACCTGCAATTCTTAGAATCCAGAGCTAAAATCTGCTCAGTTATTGAGAAAATGACGTGCGTGGAGGCACACACAGACCTCGAGTGCGCTTATCCAACCATTCCTATACTCCTATCGATAAAACTATATTTCCGACCATCAAACCTGCCAGAGAAGCACATGGAAATGTTTATCTACGAACCAATTCTATTCTATTGATTTAAAAAGGGGAGGCTAATAAATAATCCAAATCTGCAACCTAGTGATGAGTTCGCGCGGTGCAATTTCAGCGTTAAGCAGGACTACAGCAGGACCCCGGGAAGCGTATCCTTTGGATTCGGGTGTAGACGTGAGAAATAAATATCGCACACACTCCATTGACCGTGTGTCAGCACTGCATTTCTCCCAAGGACTCAACTATGCTTGAAAGGCAGCCCCAGCGACAACTGAGCTCGGTGTTTGGCAGGAGGGCGGGAGGGAAAGTTATCGCTCAATGTGACTGGAGAACAACAGGTTAAAAAGAAGAGGGGAAGGGAGCAAAAAAAAAAAAAACAGGCTCCCGCCATTTCTGTGCTGCTTTTCTTTTGGCAGTTCAAGAGCGTGTACAGAGCGCTAATTCCCCTGACCTGTTTCTTCTATCAACAACAACCTGCCGGGTTAACTCGTCAGGTTTAGTCAAGTCTTCAGGAGTTCCCACGTCTGAAGGTGGGCCAAAGCTTTATGGTGTTTCTCCTGGCAGTGAATTTATTATCGAAAAGGAGATGTGGTGGGAAAGCAAGTTTTAAAAAAATAATAATAATAAAGGTTTTCTTTTATAAAGGAAAGTTTAAGAAAAAGAGGGGGGGGGGAATAGGATAAAGTAGACAGTCTTCTTGGGAAGACTGGGACAAGTGGGATTTTGAGATCAATCAACAGCCCCCATAAAAGGGAGGGTTTCTCTTTGTCTTTTACCCTGACTGCTAAGGGGGGAAAAAAGACAGAAGGGTGAGAGAACCACTTGAAAGCCTCTTATAAACCCTGCTTGGCTTTCGCTAAGCTTTTCTTTTCTTTTTTCTTTTTAGGGGCTATCATCTCAAAGAAAGGTTGGGCTTTTGAGGAGGCCCTGCAAGAGAAGCATTTGGTGCTGGAAGGTGGTAATATTTAGCATGCCAGCTTCCCACTTATTATTATTATTATTATTTAAAAAACTAAACAAGGCAGACGAACCAGAGAGCTTGGCACACGGGTTATCTTGCCAGACACATTAAGGTTCCTATCTGGTGCAACTTCAGGCGGTCTGGAGACTCTAACGCTGAGAAAGGAAAAGAGAGGAAGAGAAGGGGAGAATCAGCATGCCAAGGTGGAGGGGCTCAAGTTACAATCGCGATGAGGGCACTATTGGGAGACCTGGAAGGCCAGGTTAGGGGCAGATCGATCCCCATGGAGGAAATTTATCTCTGTAGATCAGACAGATGGTGGATAAAGAGAGAGATGGAGACGAGAGATGTGTGTGAGAGAGAGAAAAGGAGAGAGAGGGAGGGAGGGAGGGAGGGGGAGGGAGATAGGGAGAGGTGAATTGTATCCAATCAGCCTTGTACTGTAGCTCTAACTCAGAGATCTCCAAACTTGGCAACTTTAAGACTTGTGGACTTCAACTCCCTAAAGTTGCCAAGTTTGGGGACCCCTGCTTTAACTTCATCTAATTCTCCCCCCACCCCCAGTTAAAATTAAACCCTTTTAAAAATTGCTTTTAATTAGATGGTCTACCTATTTTTTTTCCTCACCTGTTTGATTGATCTTCTATATGTGTATATAGTGCCTTTAAAAATTATCTAGATTTCAGGTGTAGAATCTTTTTTTTTTTTTTTTTAAAGAAAACCATCATTGCTAGCAGCCCTTGAATGCTTTTCGAGGAGACAGGGAGAATAAACAAAAATATTTCACATAAAGAAATTAAACGAATTCCAATGAGGCCGCAAGGGAGTTCCTTCCCCCAGCCTCTCTCTCTCTCTCTGAAATAAATTGCCCTCAAGCCCTTCTTCCAATTGCTCTGCTGGACAGGGGTTGTGTGTGGGGATAAAGTCTTTAATCAAGACGCCTTCTCTTTCCTATATTAAACGACGGTTTGGCAGTGCTCCGATACGTCCCAGAATGGATGGAGTCGCACTTGGAGGGCTCGTCCCCCCCACCCGCGTCCTCGCTTCTACTTCGGAAAGAAAGTCCTCTTTCAAAGCAGAAACGCCTGCAGGATTCCACCTCAGTTCCATCATCTCCCGAGCCTCCCTCTAGGTGGCGCTCTGACAAGGTACAGGAATAACCGGAAACCGAGACCGAGAAATTTGCTCAGCGGCGACTTTGGCAACGGTGGGCTATCATTGAGGACAGAACAATAGAGACATTTTGTGTTGGCTCGGAATTCACAGAGCCTATAACCAATTTTAAAAAAAATATTAGAACCAAATATGCTTTTCAACCAAGACAAATTCCTTGTGTGTCCAATCACACTTGGCCGATAAAGAATTCTATTCTATTCTGTTCTTTTCCGTTCCTATTCCTATTCCTATTCCTATTCCTATTCCTATTCCTATTCCTATTCCTATTCCTATTCCTATTCCTATTCCTATTCCTATTCCTATTCCTACTCTACTCTACTCTACTCTACTCTACTCTACTCTACTCCACTCCACTCCACTCCACTCCACTCCACTCCACTCCATCTGCCTTCTGCAGTTTTGGACATAGAGACATTAAAACGCGCATTTCCCCTCGCAGTTTTTTTGTTTTGTTTTAAAGATGCACAAACTGCAAGCGAGGATTCGCCTGGTTCCAACACATTTGAACTCCGGTTAGAGACCCAGCTCCCCCCTCCTCTTTTTTGCAAAGGGCTCTGCCAGGAATAAGCGGAGACCGAGGAAGGAAAGCAAGCCACACACCGTGCCGCGCACCTCCTTTAAAGGAAACGCGAGGAGCTCCCGGGCGCAAAACTGGCTTGCGATTCGCCGCTGGTGCTGCCGGCCGGCATTGAACCCGCAGAGCGGAAAAGTGCTGGAAAACGCGCGGGGCTAGCGGGAAGCGGCCTCAACCCGAGGAGCTGGAGCGAGGACCCGGGTGAGAAAGAAGCTGCTCCTGCTTGGCGAAAGTTCTCTGGTTTACTGCGGTTGTTCTTATTCTGCAAATGTGTTTATTTTTTTAAAAAGTATTTTTATTAAACAATTTTCCTCGTTTAATAACTCCATTTTCATTCTTTGCAACTTTTCGGTATCGGTATACAAATGCTTTATATACATTTTAAATACACACACACACGCACGCACACTTATATATATATATATATTGTTCCACTGTAATATCTTTATCTTTACTATTTAACCAATTATACCATGCGTTCCAAATCAAATAACATGCGGTTTCTCCTCTATCTTTTATTTCCATTGTCAGCCTATCCATTTCAGCAAATGTGTTTAAAACCGTAGCTTCAGAGTGGAAACGGGATGAAGCTTTTGTCGGGTGGAAGAAAATATCCATATTACTCTTGTCTTCCCACTTTTTTCTTTTCTGTTGCTTTGTCCCCTGGAATATGAAACTCGTGTAGGAGCCTCCTTCCCTCTCTCCATGCTTCTCCCCCCACCCCTCCTTCAGTTGCTGATGTGGGACACTGCAGGGCCTTCCTTTCAAATCCACTTTCCCCTCCCAACCCAGCACACAATAGATACAAACTCAAAGTGAACCGCACCAAACTTGATTGCAGGAAATACGACTTCAGCAATAGAGTGGTCAATGTCTGGAATACTCTACCCGACTCTGTAGTCTCTTCCCCAAACCCCAAAAACTTTAACCTTAGACTGTCTACTATTGACCTCACCCCTTTCCTAAGAGGTCTGTAGGGGGCGTGCATAAGCGCACCATCGTGCCTACAGTCCCTGTCCTATTGTTTCTCTTATTCTTTTATTTTTCTTATATGTACCCATTTCATGTATTCACAACTATGTATACACTTATACTTATTATCTTGTAAACAATTGGCAAATCAAATAAATAAATAAATAAATAAATAAACCTCCAGGCCGCGGGGCGTCCCCGATGGATGAACCATCAGCTGGATTTACAACAGGCAGCACGTGAGCTGTAGGAGCCCATTAACTTACATCTGAATGGGCCTTCCCGGGCAGGTCTTCAAGGGAAAAGGCAATTCTGCTGAAAAGATCAAGGCCCAGCTCCTCGGCATCCTGCTGGATGTTTGGAAGATCCAAAGTCAAGGATGGTTTTTTTAAAAAAACAAAAAATACAGTTTAAAGCAGGGTGTCCAACCTTGGCAACTTTAAGACTTGTGGACTTCAACTCCCAGAATTCCTCAGCCAGCAAAGCTGGCTGAGGAATTCTGGGAGTTGAAGTCCACAAGTCTTAAAGTTGCCAAGGTTGGACACCCCTGGTTTAAAGGCTGATTAACTTTAAATGACTCTGTGGTGCTTAGGTCCTAACTCAGAGATCTCCGAACTTGGCAACTTTAAGACTTCTGGGAATTTAAGGATTCTGGGAGTTAAAGTCCACAAGTCTTAAAGTTGCCAAGTTTGGGGACCCCTGCTCTAAAAGCAAGAAACAATAAAAGAGAGAAGGAAACCATGTGTGTCTAAAAGGCCTACAAATAAGGAAAAGAATCCTACAGGAGATCAACTATCTCTCAAACCAAAGAAAATCCTGGTTTTCAAACCCTGGTTGTGAGCATCCTCAGGGTTGGAGCCATAGAGGGTTTTTTTTGGGCGGGGAGGGGTTGCTATTCCAGAGGTGTGCTGGGACAGAAAAAGACCCAGACCCAAGAGATGGCATTACAGGTAGTCCTCAACTTACGGCCACAAAATGAGCCCAAAATGTATGATGCTAAGTGAGAAATTTGTGAAGTGAGTTTCGTTCCATTTTATGACTTTTCTTGCCCCCATTTCAGGGATGGGATGCTACCAGTTCTGCCCGGCTCTATAGAACCGGTAGCTCTGAAGGGCAGCAGACACAGAACCGGTTCTGTGTCTGCTGCTGTTTGGTCCACCAGCCCGCCCGGGCTCTTACCTGACCTTTATTTCCTGCTTTTTCAACCTCAGCTGCATTGCGTGGCACAGCTGAGGTTGAAAAAGCAGGAAAAAAGGCTTTTTTCAAATGCGCACCTGCGTGCAGCGCTTGTTTTTCTTTTGAAAAAAAGTTTTATTGTTTTGTTTTTTTTAGACAAACCTGGACGAACACAACATAAAAACATCAAGCCATCTTCCACATATATACATACAGTGTGTCAGTTGGTTTACAAATTGTTTTGTGCATCCACTTCATAGTCATCACTTACAATTACATTGTATAAGTTCTCATATTGTCAATCAAATATTTCTAAATACATTAATATTGTTGATCAATCATTTGACAATACTATTATTCATTCATGTTTTACAAGATACTTGATTTATTTTATGACAATTCATATTATCATCCCAAATCTATCCTATAATTATATTGTGATTATGATAAAAGTAACACATCTTTATATATTCATTATATTCTGAAAATCTACGTACCGTATTTCATTGCCATGTTTTATTGTCTAACCATTGATAAAATAAATCCCAAATCTTATAAAATTGTTTATGCATGCAGTGCTTTTCAGCTGTCTGGGAGGCACACACACGCAGCAAAACGTAAGTACCGAACCGGTAGTAACACCAGTTGAATCCCACCCTTGCCCCATTTGCGAAGTGAATTGCTGCAGTTGTTAAATAAGTAAGGCGGTCGTTAAGAGAATCTGGTTTTCCCAGATTCTGACTTTGCCTGTCAGAAAGTCGCAAAAGGGGATCACAGGAGCCCAGGACACTGCAACGGTCATAAATGCGAGTCAGTTGTCAAGCATCTGTAAGTCAATCGCTTGGCCATGGGGATGCTTGAATGGTCATAATTGTGAAAAAACAGTCCTAAGTCACTTTTTTCAGTGCTGTTGCAACTTTGAATGGTCATTAAGTGAACTGCTGTAAGTCGAGGACTACCGATATTTAATCGAGGCATTGGCATGCCCTCCCTCTGCACACTCTCACCCTTCCTTCCTTCCTTCCTTCCTTCCTTCCTTCCATCCATCCATCCATCCATCCATCCATCCATCCATCCATCAATCCATCAGACTTCAGCGCTGCCGAACTCCAAATTCAGTTCTGGGCAACTCACAATGTATATAATATATAAGTAAGAAAAGATGAAAAACATACGAGGGGAAACAAAATGGCCTCTTTTGCCCTGAGTTGCCAGAAGCCTGGAACTTACAGGATGCCTGGCTGACTGGTACTTAGTTACAGAGGCTTGTTTTTCAAACTTCAACACATTTTAAAAAAACCTTTGTCATTGATTCAGAAGCAATAGGGCAGATTTTTGTTTCCTAAATCAGGTACTTTAATACGTGATCTAGGAAACAAAATAGAGCTTAGGGAACAGCCTACATTATATATCCAACTATCTACCTTTCCATGCATCAGGAAAGGGTGCTGAGAGAAGAAAGTTTGATATATCCAGGCCAACCAAGGGACTGGATTGGGCCTATTTGTCAACTCTTCTTTTCCCATTCCCTACTTGGGTTCACACAACACTACAGAGGAGGTTGAACTTTAATATAGTGTGTTATATCACACCAATGGTGGGATTCAAATTTTTTTTACTACTGGTTCTGTGGGCGTGGCTGGGTGGGCATGGCAGGGGAAGGTTAGTGTAAGATCTCCAGTCAGAGGTGGTATTTGCCGGTTCTCCGAACTACTCAAAATTTCCGCTACTGGGTCTCCAGAACTGGTCGGAACCTGCTGAATAGCACCTCTGCATCACATGCATGTTGAAACAAAAACCATGGTATGATTTTGCACAATTATTTAGTTAACATGACAAGCTAAGAAAAGGAGTGACTCTGAATATAATACTGAACTACCAGGCTCATGTGAGACTTAATAAGACATTATTTAAACTCCGTCTTTGTCCTTTTCAGGGACAAAGATTGATTTTCCCCCCAAAAAAACCCTGGTACATAATTCTCAAGAAATGTGTGTGTGTTTGGAGGGGGGAGAGATAGAGGCATTCTTGTTAATCTATGTGATTTACAAGTTCAGGTAGTCCTTGAGTTATGACATTTAGTGTCTCAACGTTACAATGCCACTGGAAAATGTGACTTATGACTTTGCAGCCTCCCCATGATCACATGATCAAAATTCAGATGCTTGGTAACTGGTTCATATTTGTGACCATTGCTGTGTCCCAGGTTGTGACAAACACAGTCAATGGGGAAATCAGATTCACTTAATAACCGGGTTTATAACTTATCAACTGCAGCGATTTGCTAAACAACTGTGGCAAGAAAAGTCATAAAATAGACTTAACAAATGTTTCACTTAACAGCAGAAGTTTTGGGCTCCATTGTGGTCATAAGTCGAGGACTACCTGTAGTCTGCTTTATAGCAGATCAACTCCCCATTTAAAAAAAAGAAAAATATGTGCAGCAACATGTTGGACACCAAAAGCTCAAGTTTTGACTTGAAAGGCAGGGCTCATCCATGCTAAGGGAGACATCCATAGGTACTTAGACATAGGCACCATTGAGAGTGTCCTGACATACAGCATTCTTGTATGGTACAGGTGCAGCTCTGTGGCGGACAAAAAACGCTCTACAGAGAATCATTAAAACTGCCCAGAATATCACCAGGCTCCAGCTACCAGCCCTGGATGACATCTTTGCATCTCGCTGTTTGAGGAAGTTGCACAACTTCTCAGAGACTCTTCCCATCCTGCTCACAATCTTTATGAACTGGCAGAAGATACAGAACAATTCAAACTCGGACCACACGTTTTCTGAATAGTTTTTATCCCAGAGCTATCATTGCACTTAACAATGAACTTAAGGACCACCATCAGTGAGCTGTTGGACAGTATTACTTGGTCTGTTGTGTGGATGCTTGTGTGTTTTTAGGAGGTGGGGAATTTTGGTGGGTGGGGAGGTATTTGGGGATTGTCACGTGTGTGTGCATGTTGAGTCTGGTCTCTGGGTGTTATGTGAATTTTGTTGTATGTATATTGTGTATATACGTACAATGACAATAAAGAATTCAATTCAATTCAATTCAATCATTTGGTATCTCCAGGTAGCACTGGAGACCCCAGTCCTAGAAGTTGAAGAGAGGTTGCAGTGGACTCTTAAGGCTTAGGGGGGTCCACACTGAGAGGATCAAAAAAGCCAGGCCTCCCCCCACCCCCACTGAAAAGTTTCTTCCGTACCAAACCAGGAAGAAAGGAAAGTTTTGAAGATTTTTCTTCTCGTGGAGAAAGATGATTTGACGGCAAAGTTTTCTCAGGGGTTCCCTTGCAAATACACTTCCTCCCTTTGAACTCTGGTTTAGTTTTTTTTTTTTTCCAAATCGAATCACTGCCCAAATAAGAAAAGAGACTTCCCGCAATTGGGGGAGGGGGCGCTGTTGACTGCAAATCACAAGCACTTCACATGCTTTCCATACTGATTTATTGGTCTGGTTGAAGCAAGTGACTGAAGACGCAATCCTATCAATCTTGTTACCCTTTCTCAGTCCTAAATCATATCTTCTTGGTTTAGAAGACTGTAGTTCCCGTCACTTTCAATGTTCCGGCAAGCAAAGCCATTTCAAGACGTAGAGGGCAAGTTGTATATCTCCTTCAAACATCATTTCTCTGAAAACGGCTTCTGATTAGAAGAGGTTTATTCTTACGAGTTTTTGGGCTGTGCTGGAGCCCATCCTCAGGAAAGCTGCTCTCCCTCCCTCCTTCCCTCTCTCTCTCCCTCTTTCTCTCTCTGGGACATCCTCGATGGGGCATCCTCTCTGCTGAAGAAACAAACCCTTTAAAGTCCCTCTTCTAATCAGAAGCCATTTCAGAGAAATGATGTTTAAAGGAGATATACAATTTGCCCTCTACTGCAGGGGTCTCCAACCTTGGTGACTTTAAGCCTGGTGGACTACAACTCCCAGAATTCCCCAGCCAGCTTTGCTGGCTGGGGAATTCTGGGAGTTGAAGTCCACCAGGCTTAAAGTCACCAAGGTTGGAGACCCCTGCTCTACTGTAACGTCTTGAAATGGCTTTGCTTGCCAGAACATAGAAAGTGACGGAGCTACACTCTAAACCAGTGGTGGCTAACCTTTTTGGGCTCCTGTGCCAAAAAATTGTGCTTGCGCTTGTGTGCCATCATCCAGAAGGCAGAAGTGCACGCCGCCCCCCACCATGCCCCACCTGCACTGCACCTCCTAGCTGATTTTCGGCCTCCCAGAGGCTTGAGGAACGTTTCTTCAGGCTTTGCAGGCCGAAAAATGGGCCCGTTTCGTCACTGCCAGTATTTCCAGAAATACAGGAAGTGACGAAACTGGCCTATTTTTCAACCTGCAAAGGCTTTCCCCTCAAGCCTCTGGGAGGCTGTAAAAGGCTCAAAAATCAGCTGTGAGGCACATTCATGCGCAGTGAGGTAAGTTTGCCTGTGGCTCGCGTGCCAGCACAAACCACCTGTGGTTCGCCATCATGGGTCTAAACCAAGAAGATAATATTTAGGACTGAGGAAGGGTAACAAGATTTATAGGATTGCATCTTCAGTCACTTGCTTAGATTGGGTGGTCGACTTCGTGTGGGACTTGGGAGATGGGGTAGCAATTAAATGAAGGTCCTTATTTTCTTTTTCCTTTTGGTTTCTCCAAATGTCCAGCTGACACCCAGATCAACCATCCATTTGTGGAAAGACAGTAGGTGAAGGCTTGATGCAAATCCCTGACAGGCAACACCCCTGTCTGAACAGACTTAGTCCATCATGCAGGAACAGGCAACTTAGTCCAAGATGCTTTGAGACACATTTCCTGCAATCCTTGTCCTCCATTTTGTGCTTTGTCTGGTGCTAAGTGTGACTGGCACTTTGAGAATATCCCTTAGCTCTACTCCAGCTAAGACAAAATGCCTACAACTGAAACTATATTCATTCTTGGTTTGGCTCTGACTCGGGCCCTTCTTTACCATCACAATTTGTGGGTAGTGGGGTGCCACACCAGGATCATCTCCCGAATTATCCTCCCCACCCAAGGAGGGAAAAATGGAGCATAACAGAAAGAGCTGGAACTCTGACACCCTATAATGTTATGCTGTGCAAGCTCAACCCTCCCTTGGCTGTGACCATCCAAGCCTGCCCATTGTTGCCTGAGGTTTATTTTGTAATCAGATACCCTTTCCTCTTCTTAACCTAGCTTTGGGCAACTTGAGAAGGCCCACTCACTCTGATGTCTCTAGATACATCTACTCATTTACCTATTACTATATTTATATCACTGAACTACCTGTTTATATTTATATAATAGTGCTGCATCAAAGGTGGTATTCAGCAGGTTCTGACCAGTTCTCAAGAACCGGTAGCAGAAATTTTGAGTTGTTCAGAGAATTGGCAAATACCACCTCTGACTCATCCCGCCCCCATCTATTCTCTGCCTCCTAAGTCCCAGCTGATTGGCTGGGTTTTCTTTTGTTGCCCTGCACAGAAGAATGGAGCTGGAAAGCAGGTTAGTGGGGTGGAGAGGGAATGGGATTTTGCAGTATCCTTCCCCTGCCATGCCCACCAAGCCACACCACACCATACCCACCAAGCCATGCTCACAGAACTGGTAGTACAAAAATTTGAATCCCACCACTGTGCTGCATACATAACTAGAAAGTCTGGTTGGATCCAACGGGATTGGGTCTGAATAAACATATCTGTAAAGATCATTGGGCTAATTTAAATGCTAACATTTGTTTGTTCAATCAGGCTACTTCCAAAATACAGAATCACAGATTCTTCCAGGAGAGTCCCTTAAGAATTGTTTCAGTGTGCTGGGATTGCTCAGTTGTTCATTCATCTTTGGCCTCCGGGCACAAATACAGCTGCCACAGAAAAGGGTCAACAGCCTTTGTGTAGAAGTGGGGAAGCAATGAACTAGGACGGGGAGTGTCAAGTTCAAGTCCAGTCTTGAAAAATACAGATGAAGTCAATTGAACTGGCATCTTAACTCTGCAATATCCCCCCCTTTTTTTCTTACACTCCCAAAAAGTGCAGAGTTTTGTAGGAAGGGCCATAATAACAGAAAGGGCAGGAGATGCACCTGCAATAGAAATGCAAAAGGAGATTCTTTTTTTGCTTTTCTGATTGCTAGAAACAGTGAAAATGGATGAAATGGTAGCTCGATGATAAGAAAGAGTAAATCAACAGCAGCAACAAAATACTTCCAGCCATTCTAAAGGCTGAAAATGTGGTAGATGATGATACCTTCTAATAGGATTTTCTTGGGACAACTAATCCCTTAAGACAACTCTGACCTCTCTGTAGGTTCCTGTGCGCACCAGTTTGATGAAGCCCCAAAGGACCTGGGGATTTAAAGTGGCTGTGAATTAAATGGTTATTACAGCCATGAACACGGATGGGGCTTTTGATGCTAGGTGTGGGAGGCTAGGTTTAAAGGGCTGGAGTGACCAGCAGAATAGCTCACTGGGGGGAGAGAATGTCCACCCTCAAGGACGGATGTTTTGTGCTTTTCTTGGCCTCTTCTCTCTTACTGTTGGAGTAAAACTTCAAGAGAGAGAGAGAGAGAAAGCGTGAAGCCGACTGCCTTGAATTCTGGATGGAAATGCCATAAAATCCAAAGGTCAACTAGACAGCCTGACACGGGGTGCGACAAGAAGAAAGCAGGGAAGGGGACCCAAACGATCTTTCTGTTAGAAGCCTCTCCAAGTCTGTGCTCGGGTGACAAGAGAGGAGAGGAGGAAAGGAGGGGGGAGGAAATCCCAGTTTCTGAAATTCTCTGCTTGCAAGCCTGAAGAAGAAGGAGATCGCTCTGAATTCAGTGGAATGTAGACCCCAGAGTGTGTATTGTACAAGAAACGCTCCCGCCGTGGATCCAGCAGCAGCAACAGGAGCAGCAGGAGCAGGTGAGAATGAAGGAAATTCTGCAGGAAACCGGCCCTGGAAATGTTTGCTTTGGTAAGGTATACTGTCAGGCGCGCATTACTGCTCCTTCTATAAATTGTGCTTCCTGTCACGGGGCAGGAATGTCAAGCCTTTTACAGCTGCAGGTTTTGAACCGTGCAGTCAGAAGTCAGGATTATTCAACAAAACACGCTTGGATCCCAAAGCTTTTGACAGCTTGATCTATAAGCTCGTGGGAGTTCCTGTGGCGTTTACGCCCAAATGAAAGAAGCTTCTTGAAAATTGCGTTTGGGTAAAGGCGAGGAGGCCCTTTCCTCCGAGTTAACTTGCGCGGGAAGTTTTCTGCCCGTCGAAACGAATATTTAGTAGCGGCTTATGTGGTCGGTTTGAGCTCCGAGCTGGGCAATTTGGCTGCAAAGGTTACGAGGGAAACATCTTCGGAGCGCTTTGGGTTGGGCGCTCCTCGCATGGGGAACGAAACCTTTGCAACCAAATGGCCCACTTCGGAGCTCAAACCGGCCACAGTTCTGCCAGTTCCCCCGATCGTTAGGGTCGATTTTATTCTTTCTCCTCTAAGCCGTCGTCGTGCAAGAATTGGAATGACCCCCAGCCTCCCTCCGCTCCGAGATTCCGGGTTATGTAGTTTAGGGCAGTGGCAAGGTTGACTAAGTGGAAATTCACCAAAGAACGTAAGTCGAGGTCGTTCTGTTGGGAACCTCGTGCTTAATAGCCAGAGAGCCAGTTTGGTGGCGTGATTAAGGCACGAGAAACTGGGAGCCGATGAGTGAATTCTAGTCCCACTTCAGGCACAAAGCCAGCTGGGTGACTTTGGGCCAGTCACTCTCAGCTCTAGGAAGGAGAAAGCTGGTCAGAAGGAAATCTCACTGAAGTCAAGGGGAACTGACCCTGAAGTTGCGATAAATTTTTCTTAACATTGAGGAGGAGACCCGGGTTAGATTTGTTTTCTGCACCACACCGTTTTCCATCGAATAGAAAAGAGATTTGAGCTCACTTTCCACCCATCAGTTCAATGTTTGATCAATTTCCCTCTGTTCCCCTTTCTACTTTCAGACAGATTATACTTTTACCGTGTTTTTTTCTGTGAGGTCCGTCTTCCCCTTCCCACAGTGTTTCATCCCGAGGTCAGTTTTGGACTTTAAGCTCTCTCCAGTGGAAAACATAGTCATTCATGTTTCCTTGAAAAATCCCACTGAAATTTGGATTTTCTGAGTTACCTGCATTTGAGATCAAGAGTACGCTTTTACTTGGAAAAACAGGGTTTATTTTCTTCTTCAGCGAAGCCTACTTTCCCGCAAATTGAACTTTAGCAGATTGCTAGTTAACAGAATATATTACTAAAAGGGAAACAAAGTTGCAATCCGTAGGCTGATTAAATGGGAATATCTAGTCTTAGGCCTATATCACATCTTCCAAATAGTATTCTGACACTTGTAAAGTTGCAACCCTCGTATATTTTTCTCTCCCCCCCCCAATAAAATTCATGATTCATTTGGGTTATAAAAAAATTGATGGGTTGGGAGGCAGGATTATTTGTTTAAGTTTACCTTTCCTGAAAAATTTCACATTATCTGCTGGCTCTGTTCTGTTTACTTGTTTGTAATCGTGACTTGTCTACATAAGAAACAAGATTTCCTCCCACCCCCATCCCGCACCTGGGACTCAGTTGAATTAAAACTGAGAAACCGGCCTCGCACCATTGAAATATAAGCCCCAATGACATTCAAACGCTACTATCATCCTAAACACTGTTGGGGCCAAATTCATTTCAGAGTTGCTGAATATTACAAACCCTCTGAGGATCTGTGGAGCCGCTCCGAATTCAGTACTGGCTGAGGTCCTTCTTTGATTTTATTTCTCAGAGCAGGATTCTTAAGAAAATGCTTCCTAGAAAGCAAATGAGGAGGAGGAGGGAAGGAAGAGGAGGAAGAGGAGAAGAAGAGGAGGAGAGGAGGAAAAAAGAGGAAGAGGAAAAGAAGAGGAAAGAAGAAGAAGGAGAAGAAGAAGAAGGAGGAAGAAGGAGAAGGAAGAAGAAGAAGAAGAAGACAAGAGACCTGTTGGAATAATCAGGGAAGAATTCATGTACCAGACCAATAAACTAGCGGAAAGGCAAACTGCTCATAAAACCCCCGAAACTTTTGCTTTATAGCTCAATCCTTTGTTTATTTCTCCTTAGAAAAAGGTCCCCTCGTGGGTCTATGAAGGTTTCTGCCAAAGGCAAATACATTTAAGGTGGCATCTTTAATTGGCTGCTTGTTCAGCATAGTTTTCCCCAGGGAGTGATTCTTTTCCAGTGTGAGCCACAGAAATTGCATCGACGTTTTCCTTTTCAGTTCCTTAAAGTTACACTTTCTATTAAGTCGTTTGCACAGAATGTTGTTGTGCTGTTTTCATCTGGGTTGGGTTCCCCAGAAGGTCAGGTTCTACTGGAGCAAGTGAGACCAGTTTTCCCCGAGGAGCAGCGTCTTCTCAAACACATCGGGCTTTACTTTTCACAATCTCTCTAACCAGCATGTGAGTTGAAGCCCCAAATAAAGCTGGTAGGTAGAGGGTGCTTTGATAGTTCCACTTTTCCCCACTACACTTCAGGGAGAGGGGTTCCAAATTTTCTTGGGATATCAGTCTGACTGACATTCACCTTCAAGTTTTCCCAGGGGCCACTCAGCGCTCCTAAAGTGCCGGGCCTGTTTTGGGTTGCTTTGTTCTTGTTTTTTAACCTAGCTCAGAACTGCTCGCTTCCCTGCCTCCTTTTGTTCGACCCTCAAGGCCTACCCCTGCTTCTCCTGCTCCTTATGTTTTTGTTAGCATGGGAAAAGATCTGTGTCTTTGGAGAGGAGATGTCGTCTGACTTCATTGGCCTTCCCAAGCCAAATTGTCTCCAGGCTTAAAAAGCCAGCCTAGAAAAATTCAACAAGCCTGGATGTGGTGTCCATTTTTTACTCTTCAAATTTTGAGGAAAAGAAAACCCTCTTCTTGCCAACCCCCCCATCCCTTCCTCCATTTCCGCTCCTCCTTTTTTTCCCTCTACCTCCAGTTATTCCATTATTCTGTACCTGAAATTAATCTTTTTGCCAGGCAGGTCAGCGCGATCGACAGGCTGTTGTTTATTACAACGTCTCTCCGCCTGCGCCCCATTGGTCTCGGCTCCCCTCGCCCCGACTGACTGTGGATGTGACCTTTGTTATTTCAGCCTCCACTCAGCAGTTCAGTGGAAACAACTTGAGCACGTTCAACCCTGATAAACATTATCCTTCAACCACTGGGGACCTGAGCAGAGTAAACGAGCTTTTCCGACAGAATCACATCAGGAACACACATTGAGAAGAGAAAAAAAAGGCCCGAGAAACAGAGGCAGAGACGGGGAGGTGGAGCTGCGAGGGGAAGAGAGGAGAAGGAGCTGCAAGTTGGAAGGGAAAGGAGCCAGAGGCGGAGCGCCCCCCCCCTCCAAAAAAAAAAAAAAAAAAAGTAAGCTCCGACCCGACAATAGTCTCAAAGATGCTGGAGGCACGGCGAGAACCCGGGTTGGCTGGGAATCAGGATCTAAAGAGATCCGGATCTAAAGTGGGACAGGACTGAAAGTAAAAGTCGAATCTCGTGGGATGTTCAGATACCCAGAAATCCCTTGTCTTCTGACCTACCCAGGACCGCATCGCCCAAGTCTTGGTATTCTACCAGACGGCTGAAGTTTCCGGAGAGTTCTTTTTGGTCTCAATTTCAAATCTAAACAATTTGGGCTTTTAAAACAGAATGAATTTGCAAAGAGTCGCATTCGGGCAGCCACCCTGTCGGTGCGCAGATGTCAATCCTAGCCGAAGTTATAACCCAGGCCAAGGGGTTGGACGGAGCTTGCTCTCGTGGGCCTGCCGCCTGAACTTGAAAGGAATCGCTGGCAATCCAGCTGACCTAAATTCGTCGAAAAGATCAACAGGAGCGGCTGTGAATGATTAAGACCCCAGCATCCCCTCCACCTATCCCAGTCCCATTGGTAAAGCCTCTCCAGTTCTTAACTCCCCCAAAAGAGTCCGAAGAGTCCGAGAGAAGAAAGTGGGGGGGGGGTCTGGTGGTGAGAAAATCGGGGGTCTTGACCAGAAGCTCCCGAGCGTTTATCCGGGAGAAAAGGGATCAAGGTCAAGAGCGCCAGCCGGACCTCACGAGCGCCAGGGTCAAAGAGCTTCACCCCTGACCGACTTGAGTGGGAGTGCTACGGGGGGACAGTGGGGGGCTCGATCCCTCTGACACAACCGGTTCAGGCGAAACGTGAGAATTTCAAGGTGTTTCGGCGGTTCTCAACAAAGACAAGCAGCTGCCAAATTTATGCTGAAGGGCGCGGGGCGTCACCCGACCCTGGCTGAACCAACCTTCCTCGATTTGATTCTAAATCCATTAATTAGAATTAAATCATTTTTCAAAGGTTTTTTTTTTTTTTTGAGTCTTGAGTCCCCCGCGGACTTACTTCCACTTGATGGACTGAAAGAATGAAGAAGACGGAAACCACTCTCCCACCCGCTCCCCACGTGGCTGGTTGTAGAGCGGACTCTGGTATTAGGTGTTGACTCAGGTTTTGCTGTTAAATGGCAATATTCAATCGATATTCAAGACAGCATAATTTAGTGCGTTACCCAGAAACTTCGCAATGAGATAATTGTCCTTTCCCAATCGGAAGGAATTTCCCAAGCGATGTAATTGCCAGATAACAAGGTTAACTCCTTCATTAAAAAAAAACCTAACTTGTTGCTGCTTCAAAGGCAAATCGCTTTGTTACATTTCCACTCCCCAAACCCCAAATCCCGGGGCCTATTGCAATTATCTTATAAGGTCCTTGGTCCTTGGACCTGTTTAAAAGTGGGATTGCGTTTTGTACAGTTCTATTTTCTGAGCACGAAGTAAATCGCTCCGATTGGAATAGGAGCGCTAGTCTGTAAGCCGTCTCAACAACCCTCGTTTCTGAGCGCAACTTTGGGCATTCCCCATTGGTTCTTATGCAATATTCCCAGCCTGAGTTTTGAATCAGTTTCTCTCCCCGCAGGCAGAGATCCCCCCGTTTTAATTCCTCCCAAAAGCGAGGTCCCTTCATTTTTAGGGACCCCAGTCATTCCCGTTAAGCGCGTCGCATGCCGATTTCAAGCGCTGGCTACTCTCCCAGTCCTAAAACCGTCGGGGTAGCGCAAGGGTCGGTTTGTGGCAGCAGTTTTGTCCCTCAAAGGAGCCTTACACTTGGAAAGCGGCCTTGATGGGAATTGCCCCCCACCCTTTCACTTTTCTTGCTGGGAGTTTTTTTTAGTCCTCGGCCGTTCACGCTTCGACCTAGTGTTTCAGATGATACTAGCCACCCGGCTCTTAAGCACGTTCTTTGACGAAAAAGACGCTAAAGGATCTGGTGGCGGATCGGTTCTCTCCTTAACTTGGAAAGTCCAGAAAACATGTCCGAGCGGGGGATGTGTCTGTGCAAGTGCCAATACCCTGCGCCTTATCCCGACCCACATCTAACTTCGCAAAGATCCCATAGCTGAGCTCAAAAGCTTAAAAGGCAAAGAAGCTTTTACTACCCTGTTTAGGTTTTCATGCTGGGTGGGTGGAATGTTGCAACCCAGGCCCACCTTAAGAGGAGATCGTTACAAGTGGACAAGACGTCTCGTTCTTGGATCACGTACAATACCTCCGGAGCTACGCGTGCGTAAGAGACCCCCCCCCAACCCCCCAACCCCCACCCCTAGTAACGTGTCATTGTGTTCCTTGGGCGAGGTTGATTTCTTCTAAAGGTTTTCATCGGCTGCGGTCCGAATGATGCAAACAAGAAGCCGTTCCATTAAAATCTATTTACATTCGTCTTTCGTGGGGCAGGAAAAGCGCGCTTGTTTGTGGCCTTGCTTGTGTTGCAAAAGTTGACACACATTTGCGTGATCAACTTTATTTGTGGATGAACAATCGAGGTGTCCGATTTCTGGCATCCTAAACTCGACTGGTTTCCATCAACACCGGCTTCTCTACTAGCGTTCTTTTGGGTCTAGATCTCTTGCCTTCTTCTTCTTCTTCCTCTTCTTCTTTTTTTACAGTTGCTGCTGCTATACTAGCGATAAATAATGCCAGGCGGAAATAGAGCAGTGTTTTTTGGGGAGAAGTACAAAAAGAAGCTTTTCTAAAATCGGAAAATATGATTTCCCTGGAAATATTATTTCTGTTTCTAAAATGAGGAACGAAACCACCCCTCGCCCAGGGTCAGTGTGTCTTCCTGAAAGTTTAATTCGACGCCTAACTACTGGCGCTGAAAGCAGAACGAAGGTGAGTCCCTTTAATGAAAATAAAACCGCTTTCAGCGGTTATTCATCCTGTTAATACATTTTCCACGTTCTGCTATTAGATTTCCTCTGACTTTATGGCTTCCCGCGACTCAGCTTTCCCATCTCTGGTGCGCTGCCGTTGCATATGGAACCCAGGTGCTGATCCAGCTTGCCTGCAAAAAGCGAACGGAAGCCTCTTCCAGGGCGAGACTGTCTGTCACTCTTGCCTACCAATCCGGGGGGTGCGTTTCCTTTTAGGTCCACCTTCCAAGGGGCGTGTCTTTGGTGAGTGATAGCCTGAGACGCCCCAACCGACCCAGCCCAGCCCACGTTGCTGCGAGATTGAAATGCGGGACTTCAGTCTCCTGCCTCGGAAAAGTGCCTTCCTTGGGGTCCTTTTTCTTGACATTCTCGCCTTTTCCCGCGGTAGGAATCCGAGCGAGCCGGGGCCTTCTCCGGAGCCGATCCCGGCGAGCCGGGCAAGACCCATCCCACGCCGAGTTTCCTCCGGGGATCTCCTGCTCCCTCACCCTGCTCGGCGTCCTGAGTCAAACCATGGGTAAGTGTGGCTGCAGAAGCATCGGAGGCTCGGGGGTGGGTGGGTGGGTGTTAAGACGGGCGCGGGAGGGCAATCCGGTGGCTCAAAGCTCCCACGGGCGCCCGGCTGGTTTGGCTTGTGGCTCCGACTCTGGTTGGGGACGAGGCGTTGGAGAAGCAACGGCGACAGTGGCGGCAGTCTCAGAAGCGCCAGTGCTGGAGAAAGAGAGCCCAAAGTATTGGGGCGGGGGGGGGGAGGGCATCTGATCGACCCCAGGCTTCTGGAACCCCGGTCTCTCTCTCTCTCTCTTTCTCTTCTCTCTCTCTCTCTCTCCCTCTCTCCCCCTCTCCCCTGAAAGCTGTTTGTATTTCGGCGGGGAAAGCTTTCCTTGCTGACGGGGGGGGGGGGGAGAGATCGGGGGCCGCTTCCCACTTCTCTGCGGTGTTATTTAACTCTCCCGGCTGCCTGTTACAGGCACTCGGCTTTTCTAGCCCAGCTAGAAAAGTGAGTCAACGCGCCACCTCCAGAGGAGAAGGAAGCTGGGCGCCCCAACGGCGTTGACGAAGCAGTCCGCTTCGTTTTTAACTGGACTGCTTTCCAAGGGACGCCTCCCCACAATCATCCCGCGACTGACTCCGGATGAACTGTCTGGAGTGGCTTCCTCTCGAATGCGGGCAATGTGGGGGGGACTCGGGGCCCTGCGAGGCTTGGCAAGAGGTCGGTAGGGATACTACCGCCAGTGGCTGCTGTCCGAAACCTCCTGCGCCTTTGCCGGTTGCGCTCAGGGAGGAAGTCGCTCGGGATATTCAAGGGCCGACTAAGAAGCCTGCAAGGACGAAACTCCTTAAGGCGGGCAGCTCTTAGCTAGGTGCGCCCTTACTAGGAACCAAAAGGCCGCGGATCTCGGCCGAACTTGCTTCCCAGGCAGCGGCGAGCAGCCCAGCCTTCCCCGGGAAGGAGACGCGCCGCGAGCGTTTGAAGCAGAGCCCGATGTCCCTCCCTTCCCTGCCCTTGTTCCCGGGTGGTTGCGTCCAGCTCAGCCTCGCCAGAGTCCGGCCGCCTCTTCCAACGTGCCGCTGCTTCTCTTTGTTTGCAGAGCCAGCCTTCGGAGAGGTCAACCAGCTTGGCGGGGTCTTCGTCAACGGCCGCCCTTTGCCCAACGCCATCCGGCTTCGGATTGTGGAACTAGCTCAACTGGGCATCCGACCGTGCGACATCAGCCGGCAGCTGCGCGTCTCCCACGGCTGCGTCAGCAAGATCCTGGCGCGCTACAATGAGACCGGCTCCATCTTACCCGGGGCCATCGGAGGGAGCAAGCCGCGGGTCACCACGCCAACGGTAGTGAAGCACATCCGGACTTACAAACAAAGGGATCCGGGCATTTTTGCTTGGGAGATCCGGGACCGGCTGCTGGCCGACGGCGTGTGCGACAAGTACAACGTCCCTTCGGTCAGTTCCATTAGCCGGATTCTGCGCAACAAGATTGGAAACCTTTCTCAGCAGAATCACTACGAGCCTTACAAGCAGCACCAGGCAGCTCCGCAGCCGGCCCTGCCTTACAACCACATCTACTCTTATCCCAGCCCCATCGCTGCAGCAGGTGCCAAGGTGCCTACCCCACCTGGCGTGCCATCGATCCACAGCGCCGTCCATATGCCTCGGACCTGGCCCTCCTCTCATTCCGTCACTGACATCTTGGGAATTAGGTCCATCACAGATCAAGGTAAGACGATCAGACTTCCAGCCAGGGACAGGATTGGTCAACCAAACCAGAAGAAGCCCACCCCTTGCAGAGGGTCTATATGCGGTCTGTTGGGTGGGCTGGAAGGGGAGGGGGGGGAAAACGGGTTCCTGGTGGCTCCTTTGCTGACTAGCCACTTCTGTATCTTCAGAAAATGTCGTGTATTTTCATTAAGGGGTAGAGATTCAGAAAAGGACATGAATTTGCTTTTGTTGAAGATCACCAATAGCCTTCCCTCCCCCTGTCTTTAACTGATGGGCTTTGAAGGAAGCCCCGAGTTATAGCATTGTATAGCTATATATACACCCAGCTGTTGTGCTAATATAAAGTCTGTCTTCATGAACAGTGTTGGAAGATACTATAAATGCTATATAAATCATTTAGGTGGTAATGGCCTAGGTCAGGGGTCCCCAAACTTAACAACTTTAAGACTGGTGGATTTCAACCCCCAGAATTCTGGGAGTTGCAGTCCACAAGTCTTAAAGTTGCCAAGTTTGGAGACCTCTGGCCTAGGTGGAACTTGGTTCTAAATAAATTTAGTCTCTCTTTGAACTAGTGGTATTTTTCACTTAGCTGCAGGGCCTTCTCCTTTTAAAGGGATCCTAAGAATATAAGCAGAGTCCCTTTGGATCAAACCCCAGCAATGAGTGTGCTCTCACACTGGTCAACCAGCTGCTCAAGGAAGCCCAGCAGATGGCCTTCAAACACAGTCACATTGCCATCGAGGCTAACAGCCATGGATCCCCCAATATGTGACAACGTGTCTCAAGTTTTATGCATTTGATATGTTTTAGTAAAGATGTTTGGCTGAACTTTCTGGTGCCCAGGGCTTTATTTGCGCAGGCTTTCTTATCTGGGACTGAGAGCCCTGTGGAATTTCATAAACTGAACAACAATCTGTTCCCAAATAGGTTTCTCTCTGAGAAGCTTTACATTTAATTTTAAAGGAGATATAAATGAAACCGAAAAGAAATACAATATTTTCTTCCAATAAAACATTTTCATGGTAACCCATTATTTTGGAAGCAGATATGATAAAAAAAAATGACTTTTCTTTATATGATAGCACTAACCAAGATGTTGGCAATATTTAGACCACGTGGATATTATCAGTTTGGGGAGCACATTTGTTTATAGTGAAGCTTCTGTAAGTCTCCAGAAGATGAACACATCACTGTGCTGAGACAGAAGCATTTATTAAAGATGGGAGGGAAAATGTCCTTGCACATTTATTACACGTACACAAGCACACAACACGCACACGCAAATCTAGGGAAGGTATAAGCACACTTCTCCAATTCTCCAATTTAACTGAGCTAACTAAAATCAAAGCAGCAAAGTTACATGAGCCCACAGAGACATGCCCAAGAAGCTTTCAGATTGATTTACCTGCACTTATTCACATTTTGAAATAAAATCAACTCAACTCAAGAAGACAAGTTCCAATACTTGGCACACTTTCTGTGAATCGGTTGTGTTGATCTTGACTGGCTTTAACATCTGTGTAAACAGTGTTGCTGATGCATCTCATTTCTGGATTACTTTGCAAGTACCTCATATACTGGCTACCGCATCTAAGTATGGCTAAAAAGATAATTGCTGAATGAGTTGGGGGAAAGAATAACTTCCTGTGTTACTATGTTCTTATAAGTATGAAAAAGAGAAGTAACTAGTAATGATGTCAAATTATATAACAAGCTGTTAAAACATTAAAGAATCCCATCGTTTTTTTTTTTTTTTAACACTAACAGTTTTATTGTGTTAGTAGCTTTTGTGAATTAGAGAGGTCTCTTAAGTGAAAGGGTGCCTTTCCAAGGCATACATGTGTGTGTGCATGCATGTAGGTACACACACACACATACAATAAACATGTACATATCAAATAACCACACAATTTATTACAGAGAGGAACAAACACAGCTAACCTTTTCATGGCCAAGTTCTTTTGGCTACCAGAAGAGATCAGCATACCTAAGCAACAGAAACACACATAATCCCTGTTCGGGTATATTTACTTTTTTCTCTGCCAGGCTTTTGTCCTTGATATTTGCTCTCAAGTCAGAGCTTCTGTGGCAAAGGCACTTCCTCGGAATTGCAGGCAAGTCTTTCTCGAGTTCTCGCAATCAGGGCAAATTTGCTCAGACAGGAAGTTCAAATGTCACCTAATTGCTTTCGTTCTCCTGCTTCACTTTGTTGTGCTCCGAAGCGGTGGTCCAGAAAACTGAAACTGCCTATGTTTAACTTGCGTTTAAGCCCCTTTCCGAGGCCCGCCCGCCTCTCCCGACTTCGCTGCGGAATTCCAGACGGGCAGTTAGGAAGGCTTAGCGGGGTGGCCCGGAGCGGCGAGTGCCGTGCAATATAGGCATGGATGGATACTCGTGTTAAGGCCTCGACTGTGCAATTCCAGAGATCCGAACCCACTTAAATTTCAGAAAATGTGAAAGCGGGCGAGATAAATACAGTTGTCCACTTACCTTAAATGCTGGCTTGCAACACATACACACACACACAGAGAGAGCCCACGTTTGGGCGAGAAACACAGTAGTGGTGTGTGCTCACACAAACAACGTTCAAAGTTTGCAACGCACATGCCTTATTATTGCCAATGGAAGAAGCCTCCGTTTCCAAATCCTTTTGACTGAGTATCGCATAAAAATGCCTCGGGCTGCACAATTCCCTTTCCCAGGGCGCTGCTCGCAAGCGTCCCCTGCCTCTTGGTCCGGCGGCGTGGCGGGAACATCTGCTGGGATCGTTGTGCACAGAGGGCGCACGGGAGGCGGGGGTGGGTGGGGGCAATGCGGGCGGCCGGAGAAGCAGCGCGAGCTGGCCTGATTTCCGTGTTCATTAACCCCCCCACTGGGTCGAGGCCACCTCTCTGGGTAGGAGGCCCGCGAACGGTGTGTGTGTGTGGGGGGGAGATGCATTGGGTCTATCTCCGAGCTCGGCTCTTCCCCCGTCTCCCGCCTCTGCTGCGCGAAGCTTGACCCGAGGCTGATCGGCTTTGATTTATTGGTTAAGTTGACCTTGCTGCCACAGAAAGGAAGCCCTATTCGTGGGGAAGGGTGGTCGCCAGAGACGGCTCTCCCAGGCAGGCTCCGGCCTGGGCCTGCCACACTGCTCGGCCGCGAACCGACAGAAAACGCGGCTGGCTGTCCGAGCCTCAAGAGTTGGTTGGCGTTTGCCTGGCAGGCCTTCCGATCTCGGCTTGAACCGTCTGTTCTGGGCCTCTCCAAAGGCTTCTCCCTCCCGGCTGCCTACAGCTCCGACCACACAGTCCAGGCTTTGCAGAGGTGGTTAAGTCCCACTGCCCTTGGGCTGCGTAGCCTTCTGGATCCCGCCGGGTGAAGAAGGGTCAGCCTGGATCGCCTGAAACTCGGAGGACCTTCCTTCCTCTCCCGCCTTACAGCCGCTGCTGGCTCCTACTTGGGACGCAGCCCTTTGGTTTCAACGGAATCTCCCGTCCTAATCGTGAAAGAGAGCAGTGCCATTGGAAGATAGATCCCCCTGCGGTAGTAGCTGTATGTCCGTGTCAGGGTGCATCCGTGCGTGTGTGAACAGCCTGTGTTTGCACGCACGCGTTGCAGGTCAGAGAGAGAGAGAGAGAACAAGAGTCAATTCCGGGAATGGCTTCAAAGAGTTAGAAGTCTTTCCTGCTGCATTTCTACTTCTCCCGCCCTCAAGAATCTTTTTATTTTTTAAAAAATTCTTTTATTTGAGAAATAGTGGTGCCACTAGTCAGAAGAACTGCCCGCTGGTTGGCAGCACGAGAAGAGGAGGCCAGTTTCAACCGCGCGTTGGGTAGTATTTTAATCCTGTCGCCTTTTCCTCTTTTCGTGCTAGGAGGAAGTAAGTGGGGACTGTGGGAAAGAAACAGAGATGCTGGAAAGTGCGCAGCAGGCGGCAGGCCAGCTCTTCTCTTTGAGCTTTTTTAGGATTATCCGCAATAAATTTAATTTCGGTGCCTAACGTGATTAGGCTCCAGTTGTTTGAAAGTCTCTGTAGGCTTCCGTCTTCCTTTGCATGCTATAAATTCAACTCCTCCGTAGACTAAAATTTCCCTCCGCCTATGCCAGGTGGACCTCCTAAACACACTTGAACTGAACTGGAAAAAGCCAAGCCAGGCATGAAACCACAGTCTCTGTAAGGGTGTAAAGGAGAGAGATACGTTTTTCAGGGATATTCCCCTCAAACTGCTTTTATTAGAGGTATTTGGAGAAGAACAGAATTGCAGAGTTGGAAGGGCCTTGCAGATTTTCTAATCTAGTACAACCTCTAGGCAAAGCGTTGTTGTCCAGTCTCTTCTTAAAAACTTCTAGTGATGGAACATCCACAACTTCTGAAGGCAAGTTACACTGATTAATTGTTCTGGTCAGGAAATTCCTTCTTCGTTTTAGTTCTGAATTTCTCCATGATAAGTTTCCTTCAGCTACTTCTTGTCCTGTGTTCAGGTGCTTTGGGGACCCCCCCCACTTCTTTCTGAAAATTCAGGGCAGGAATGCCGGCAGAAATATGGTCGATTCCTGCGGAGGAATACTTGAACAATTTCCCCAACTCTCCTTGTTCCTCCTGGTAGCTTTGGAGGCCTTGCAAAATTTTTTAAAAAAAAAACAAAAAAAAAACGCCCCGTAGGTGGCAGGCGGATATGCTATATTACGGGAAAATAACTTCCTGTCCCTTCCATTGAAGGAAATGGGAATTGTACATATATACAGAGAGCAGTTAGGTGATTAAGCCCAGGTGGCCAATGGGTGGTATTTAGACATTAAACTGAATCAAATTTAGCTTCTCCGGGCAAGAATTCAATTCACCTGAATTTTTGGGGGAGACGAGAAAAAGCAGGCCAGCATAGCTTCCCCACCCCCACAAACTAATGAAAAACTACACGCCTCCCACTCCACGTACTAATGTATTAATGTAGCTAAGCGACTGGAGATTTTAATTGTTTTAAAACATGCCTCCATTTAAGAACATGCAAGTCATTTAAAACAAAAACAAAAACAAACGAAAAACCCAGCCACGATCAAATTCCCATCCGGGAGCATTAGCGCGTTTTTAAAGCTTCCTTGGGTTTCAAAGGAAAAGCGGAAAAATGAAGAATTTTTATGGCGGGGGAGTTTGGAATTGAAACCTCTTAAGTAGGAGACCTGCTGGAAGCGGCCTTGTGGATCGCACGGACCTGGCTTATGGGATGAATTACCCCGAGTGAGAAGGATGAAGCCCGGGTCTCTGAAACTGGGCTTCGCGGGCGTTAATGAGAGCGCAGAATCCCACCCTCGGAGTCTGTCCGTTTTAGGGTTTTTTTTGGGGGGGGGGACTGGCGGCCGGCGGGATTGTCTTGATTTTCTTTGGTTGACCCTCAGCTTCCCCTCTTCCCAGCACAAAATATTTCCTTTCGGAAGGGATGTAGTTCGGGTTCAAGGACTGATTGAAACTCAAAGGGGGCGCTTCTGTTCAGAATGCCTCTCCTTTTCTCTCTCACGCAGGCCGTAACCCCTTTTCGTTTCATCTGCGGAAGGAGGGACGTTTTTACGGGTGGTCGCCGCAAGCAGCCGCCTTTGCCTGTCTACTTCAAGTCGCTTTAGGGATATCTCAGTCAACCAGCTGCCCTCATACTTCAGAATTACCTGCGATTATTTTCTTTGTGCGCTATTTGTACCTATATTCGGGTTTTTTTTTTTTTAAAAAAATGAGTGGAATCAGCGCTTTATAATTTTAAAGTTCAGTAAAATCGATTTACTTAAGGATATCCCAGCTGTAGTTGTAACCCACTTGAGATCCGAGGTACCTAAGGTCACTTCCAAAACCACTACTGTAATGAAACAAATCCCACCGAAGCTATAATCTTACTTAAATGGGTTTAAGTTTCGCTGAAATTAGTAGGATTCACTTTTGACGAAAAGGGCCTTTTTTTTCTTCTTCTTCTTCAGTGATTCAGTCCTCCAGTTCCTGGAAAGTCATTTCCCACTAGTGATTTTTTGAAGACTTACGAAGGGCTCAATCAGTCGCTCTTTTGATCTAACAGTAATGGAGACAGCGTGGAGTGCCGCTATAAATCACCAGTGAGGAAATGGCCGGATTCTCTGGAAGTGTCTTTTGTTGAACCGCAACGGTTTACTTCAAAGCAAGCATGAGAGTCTGGTTGCACGTGTGAATGGGGTTACAGACCCAATCCAAACTATTGAGTTATTCGTGACTCTCCAAAACTCTGATCCTCGACACATTATTTCATTTAGACCGCAGCCTCAAGCAAAATTAGTTTCACAGTGGACAAAAGTTTAGGCGGGAGGAGTAGAGTTCCGAAGGAGAACTAAAGTTCACTTTCTTTCTTTCTTTCTTTCTTTCTTTCTTTCTTTCTTTCTTTCTTTCTTTCTTTCTTTCTTTCTTTCTTTCTTTCTTTCTTTCTTTCTTTCTTTCTTTCTTTCCTTTCTTTCTTTCCTTTCTTTCCTTCTCTTTCTTTCTTTTCTTTCTTTCTCTTTCTTTCCTTTCTTTCCTTTCTTTCTTTCTTTCTTTCTTTCTTTCTTTCTTTCTTTTCTTTCTTTCTTTCTCTCTCTCTCTTCCCCCTTCTCTTTCTTTCATCTAATCCACCCGTTCAAAAGTGTCCTTGGTCACCACGGAGTCTCCTTTTCCCGCCAGGATTTTTTCAGTGCTGCAAACCTGCTTCGAAGGAGATGGCCTCGGAACTACAGTGCATCCAGAAAGTATCCAGAGCCCTTTCACTTTCGTCAATTTTATTATGCTTCAGCCTGATTCTACCGTTGTTGAAATCCATTCTTCTCATTAATCTACTCTCAGTATCCCATAAGGACAAAGTGAAAACATAATTTTAGAAATGCCTGTAACTTTATTAAAAAGGAAAAAAAACCTGAAATATCATTTTGGCATAAGTATTCAGACCCTTCCCTAATTCGTTGAAGCACCTTTGGCAACGATTACAGGCTCGAGTCTTTTGGGGGATGATGGGACAAGCTTCGCCCACCTGGATTGGGGTGATTTTCTGCTATTTTTCTGTGCAAATCCTCTCAAGCTCAGCCGCCACCAGCTCCCTCCAGAGATGTTCAATAGGGTTCAAGTCAGGACTCTAGTAGGACATTCACAGAGTTGTCCCTAAAGAACTCCTGTGCTGTTGTTGGCTGCGTGCTTGTCATGTTGGAGAGTGAACTTTTTGGCCCAGTCTGTGGTCACGAGCGCTATGGGACAGGTTTTCATTGAGGATATCACTGTGCTTTGCTCCTGTCAGCTTTCCCACCCCCCCCCCAGTCTTCCCAGTCCCTGCTGCTGAAAAACACACACCCCCTCCCTCAAAAGCATGATGCTGCCACCACCATACTTCACTGTTGGGGTGATATTGGGCAGAGGATGAGGGGTGCCTGGTTTCCTCCAGACATAATGTTTAGAATTGAGGCCAAACTGTTCAATCTTGGTTTCATCAGACCAGGGAATCTTGTTCCTCACAGTATGAGAGTCTTTCAGGTGCTTCCCCCCCCCCCAAAAAAAAACTCCAAGGAGGTTTTCATGTATTTTGCCCTGACCAGAGGCTTTAGTCTAGCCACTCTGCCATAAAGGCCAGATTGGTGGAGGGCTGCAATGAATGGTTGTTGTTCTGGGTCCCTGTCCCATCTCCACACAGGATTCTGGAGTTCGGCCAGAGTGACCATCGGGTTCCTGGTCACTTCTCTTACTAAGGCTCTTCTCCCCGCCACCCCCAAATTGCTCAGTTTGACAGGGTGATCAGCTCTTGGAAGAGTCGTGGTTGTGCCAAACTTCTTCCATTTGAGAATGATGGAGGCCACGGTGGTTTTAGGAACCTTCAGTAACAGCAGAAATTTTATGGTAGCCATTCCAAGATTTGTGCCTCGCTATAATTCTGCCTCTGAGCTCTGCAGGCAGTTCCTTAGGCCTCACTCTCATATCTTCCGCTACAGTCAGCTGTGAGCCCTTCTAACAGAGAGGTGTGTGCTTTTCCAAATCGTGTCCGATCAATTTAATTTACTACAGGTCAACTCTGAGCAAGGTGTGGAAACGTGTCCGCAACAATCAAGAGGAAGGGGAGGCACCAGAACTAAATTTCAAGGGTTGTTGCAAAGGGCCTGAATACTTATGCCGATGTGACATTTCAGGTTTTTTTTTCTTTTTAATTAATTTACGGACGTTTCTGAACTTCCGTTTTTACTTTGTCATGGGGGTGGGTGGGGTTGGTTTACTGAGTGTAGTTTAATGAGATCAAGAAATGAATTTCCACAACTGTAGAATCCGGCTGCAGCGTGACAAAACTGACAAAAGTGAAGGGTGTGTGTGTGTGTTTTTGAATACTTTCTGAAGGCACCGGACATCTTATTGATCCCAAGGATCAAGCAAGTGGGATCCCGAGAGAAGCAGCCGAGTCTGTCGGACGTCGAAGGTGCCAGGCCAAAGGCTCGGCTTAGAAAGGCATTGACCTCCAAGGCAACGCAGGCAGGGCTGGCTGTCAGGGTCCCTCCCTCGGGAGAGCTCCCCAGGGCAAGCCAGGTGTCCCGTCCTCCGCGCTTAAGGTTTTGCCCTAGTTTGGCTCCAGGGAGAAGGCTCGCTTCGGAGCGACTAGGGCGAGAGAGGAAAGCCGCGCCCCTCACTCCGCTTTGTCGTGTGTTTGCCCGCAGTGAGCGACAGCTCGCCCTATCACAGCCCCAAGGTGGAAGAGTGGAGCAGCCTGAGCAGAAGCGGCTTCACGGGCCAGCACGTTGCGGTGAACGGGCTGGACAAGGGCTCCCTGGAGCACGAGACCAAGTACAGCCAGGTAAGGGGGCGACTGCCTGGGAGGAGGACGGAGGGGGTTGCACGTCCTGGCGGGGCCGGGGGTGGGGGTGGGGGGCATAGAAAGAGGAGGGGGGCGCTTGCTTCCGGGGGGAGGAGTGGTGGTCTGTCTGAAGGAACTTGCTTTTGAGGAGGAGCGCCACACTAAGCCAACTTGCCTGGCTAAAAGACGCGTGTTTGTATATGGGGTGGGGGGGGAGAATTGAAACCAGAGCCTCCTCCGTTGATCTATTCTGGCTCTGGGTGAGCTCCAAACAGGACCCCTCCTCCCGGTTGGGCTTACGCAAAGAGCTTAACGTCCTTCAACACGTCGGTTTAGTTACTCTTTGCATTGACAGAGGTCCCGTGTGGCCGTGCCTGGGAAGTTGTGTGGATCCGGAAAATCCGGGGATCGTGTTAAGCGTATTGTATTAATTGCAGTCAGTAAAACTAAAAGGGTCCCATCCCCTCCGCAGTCTGTTCTGTAATGGGATTTTATCAGTTGCGCTTCCCCATTCTCCCCCTTCTGCCATTATTATTATTATTATTATTACTATTATTATTACTATTATTATTATTATTATTATTATTATTATTATTATTATTATTATTATTATTATTATTATTATTATTATTTATTTTATTATTATTATTTTATTATTATTATTATTATTATTATTATTATTATTTTATTTTATTTTATTTTATTTTATTTTATTTTATTTTATTATTTTATTTTATTTTATTTTATTTTATTTTATTTTATTTTATTTTATTTTATTTTATTATTTTATTATTATTTTATTTTATTTTATTTTATTTTAGTGCAGCAACCCTACATTGCTGAACGCAATGTAGGCTTTAGCAAGTCTCTGGTTTTTCAGATGTCTTTTATCAGGCTTGTATTTTAAACCCGTTTCCGCAAAGGAGCAAGAGTTTAAACCAGATTGTTTGGTCCTGGCTCTAATCTGGGTATGTAGTGCAGTTTGCTCAGAATCGTGTCATTTGATGGGTTTGCACAACGTGTTGGCTAAACCAGGGGTCTCCAACCTTGGCCACATTAAGGCCTGTGGACTTCAACTCCCAGAATTCCTCAGCCAGCAAAGCTGGGTGTTGAAGTCCACAAGTCTTAAAGTTGCCAAGGTTGGAGACCCCTGGGCTAAACTGTGGTTGTCTAACTTTGTGACATGATGGTTAGTTCAATATCTTGTCCCAATCAAATGTGATTTAATTCAGTTAGTCACTATGTGCATTGTGGGAACTCTATCTCTGTTTCTACTCCCAGGTAGGCCTAGGTAGCAGTCCTCTGGGGATAACTTCCTCAGCTGACGGGGCTTTCTTTCCAGGGGATGTGTTCCGAAGCTACAGTTTACCTGGGGTAAAATTGTTAGGGGTCAAAATCAGAAGAAATGCGCAAGAAGTCATCCCTGCATGTTTGTGGTCCTTGCCCATTGACAGGAAGTGACAGGACTTGAATGTTGCTGGCAAGGTTGCTTTCCCTGTTTAGTAGGATGCATGCCCAACTTGATTGGCTTTCAGAATCAACCCAGAACCAAATATCTAGGCAAAAGGAGGATTATCCACACATAATTAAGGGTGATGCTTGCTATTGTTGGGCCAAAGCTGCCAATGTCATTTTATTGGTGAAGGAATAACACAGTTGGACTACTGGTAAATCCTTGCAATGACCCTTGGAAGGAGTATATGTTATATAGCTCACGGTTGAACTGTGCAGTTTTTGGTGCTCCTCTGAGCATGGTTGTTTGCTTGCAATGTTTCATTAACAGACAGCAAGCCCCTCTAGCATGGAAGACATTACATGGTCTGGAAACATCTGGAAGCAAACAACCAAACTCAAAGAGCACCAAAGATTTGATTCTGGAGAAGGTCAGATCTCTGCACCTCCAGCTGGTAAGTTCCAAGTTGCTCGACCATGAAAGTGAAGCTGTTCTGAGATCTATAGCTGGGAGGGGGATGCTGAAAGGACGTGTGTTTCTTGAATTGGGAAACCCAGGGTTGGGTTGATCAAACCAGAGATGGGATAGCTCCTTGGTTCTTTGGCCCAGAGGTTCACCAGTTTTTGGCCCAGGGGTGCTGTGACAGGCCCATGTGACCAGTCATTTCTTTGTCAGGTCTTAGTCCAGACAAGCAGCTGCTTTTCCAGGCATACCTAAGACCTGACAATTTGGAGACCAGCACAGGACTTCACTTGACACATTCAGGGAATTATTGAAAAGCCTGTTTAGACTGATTGACCCAAATGCCTATTCGGTGCAGGAATACAGATTAAACCACCCATACAGATGTCTCCTGATATTCTCCTTTGGTATATTCAGTAAAGGGGAATTCACTACCTCTCTTGGTAATAGGTTCTTCCACGGGTCTGCTGTTAATGTTGGGATTTGGATGGGGTGCTGGTATTATTCAGTTGGACTGTGTTTTCTTGTAAAATAGTATACTTAAATACACAGTGCCTTGTAAATTGAAATAAAAGAGAACAGGCCCTGGGTTGTTTCTATGTGATATTGTATCAGGTAGTTGAATAATGCTATTCTATCTCTTTCAGTTGTCTTTTTTCAAGGCCAAACATATTTAAGCTCCTTTGGTTGTTCTTCAGATGGCTCCATGTCTATTCTCCTGATCAATTTCATTACTTTACATGAAATAGTATTTCTGTGAATGTCTATAAGATTCCCACAATTTATCACTGAAGTTGCCCCTTCAAAAGATTAGATTAGATGGCAAGATTCCTTGCTGACAAACCCATGCTGACTTCTGGTAATTTTCACATTTTTTCGTAAATGCTTATAGATTTCCTTACGATCTGCTCTGTAGGCTCTTAAGGTACTCATGTCATACTGGTCTGTAGCTTGGTGTACCTTCATTTTCTTCTGTTTGATGATTGGTTGAAACTATTCGTTTACCTCTGTGCTGAGAGGAAGCTTCTCTTCTAACAAATGGCTACCTGAAGTCTGAGGTGAAAGAATAGGTCTACTGAATATGTTGATGCTACAATCCTATATAAGCAAGCTTTTATAAGGAAACATCCTGAACAAACACAGTAATGCATATTTTGGGGGAAACATATACAGGATGATACTTTTAAGTCCCATTTCACATGTTTATTAATAACTTTGACAGTCCCTAGTGTGTCTCCATGGAGACTTGTAGAAATAAAACTGCCAAAAAAGCCAACACAATTCTAGACTGCATAAACAGAGGGATAGAATCAAGATCATGTGAAGTGTTCATACCACTTTATAATGCCTTGGTAAGGCCACACTTGGAATACTGCATCCAGTTTTGGTCACCATGATGTAAAAAAATGTGGAGACTAGAAAGAGTGCAGAGAAGAGCAACGAAGATGATTAGGGGACTGGAGGCTAAAACACATGAAGAATGGTTGCTTGAATTGGGTATGTCTAGTATGATGAAAAGAAGGACTAGGGGTGACATGATAGCAGTGTCCCAATATCTCAGGGGCTGCCACAAAGAAGATGGAATCAATCTACTGTATTCTCCAAAGCACCTGAAGGCAGGACAAGAAGCAATGGGTAGAAACTAATCAAGGAGAGAAGCAACTTAGAACTAAGGAGAAATCTCTTGATGATCAGACCAATTAATCAGCGGAACAACCTGCCTTCAGAAGTTGTGAATGCCCCAACACTGGAAGTTCTTAAGAAGAGATTGGATAACCATTTGTCTGAAATGGTTTAGGGTTTCCTGCCTTAGCAGCGGGTTAGGCTAGAATACCTTCAAGGTCTGGTCTATTCTATCCTATCCTATCTTATTCCTCTATCCTATTCTGCATTCTATTCCATTCCGTTCCATTCTCCATATTCACTAGCCATTTCACAAGGTTTCAAAGTGTCCTTAGGACCTCCTGTGTATGTCTTGTTTGTTTCACAAAAGGTAATCAGAAAGAAAGAGAAATAAACAGATGAAGCTTTGATAGAACCATTGAAGCCATCAACTTTATTTTTTTTACCATATCCATGGACATCTTACTTGCTGTGGTTATGTATTTGTATTCCATTGCAAGATGCAATGGTGCTTTTTAGAATTATGATGACATTAAGATGCCTAGCTGTTTTCTTAAACCTCTTTTCCTGAAATGTCCAACATGATGAAGCCATTGAAACTACCTATGAGTTTTGGGCAAGGCAAAGTAGGACTTCAAGAGACTTGCTCATATACTAGAGTGCTGACTTGTATTTCCTCCCTGGAAGGGGGCACCCGTCATGGTTTCAGATTCAAAAAATAGGCTGATTTTTTTAAAAACATACCAATTATCTTGATATACGTTCAGGGGTCTCCAACCTTGGCAACTTTAAGACCTGTGGACTTCAACTCCCAGAATTCCTCAGCCAGCTTTGCTGGCTGAGGAATTCTGGGAGTTGAAGTCCACAAGTCTCAAAGTTGCCAAGGTTGGAGACCCCTGCGTTAAGGGATATACACATTATACTGTTCCCCTGCCTATTTTTTATGAGATAAATACACTTGCACTGAAAAAAAAATAAGCTGCTATTAATTTTTGGTGGATATATTTCTCAAATAAATAGGCCTATTTCTCTGAAAAAATAGGTCAAAATGTTAAAAACTGATTTTAGAGTCAAATGAAAGTCAAACAATTGATTAAAAGTTTAACCAAAACTTACTGAAGGTAGACTTAATCCCTTGTTAAAGAAGATTTCAGTGCCAGCATGTTATGATGCATTGAAAGTAAACATGGCTTTTATTTTGTTAATCTGATGAGTAATATTTGGAGCACCTTAGTTTATTTTCTGCAAAGTAAACTATAGACTTTATGGAAGAAAGAATGATATGACCTTTTTCACATAAATTGCCACTTTTGGAATTTAACAGAAAATATTTAAAACAAAGAAGCAAGTAAAGCACTTAATAAGTATAAAATTAATCTTTTTTGCTATAAGTGAGCTTTAATACTGTTTATTTTGTATAAGTTGGACTTCTTATTTTCAGTAAAAGTGGTCTGCATTGCAATCTCAAACTTTATTAATAAAATCTTGTTTGCGAAGTGATGTGTATGAGTAAAATCTTGTTTATGAAGTTGAAACACTGTACTTATACAACATCCAACAACAAATATATGCCTATTTCAGCCTTGTGCAGTTGGTGACTTTCACATGTACTCTAGAATCCAATAATTGTGCAGTGGGAAGGGACCACAAAAATTTTGTCCTCTGACGTTTGCATGTATTCATGTTCTAGTTAGTTCCATGATCCATAACTCCCAGATCGATGATGAGTGTTTTAATCTAACATATATGGAGAACACTGGATTGGACAGACAGGACTTTTGGAATAATCTTGGTCCTCAGCCCCAGCCTTTAGTTTTGTTACAGACTGGGCCAGTATTTTAGATTACCAACATGATACTTAATTTTTATGCTTTTTTTTTTTTTTTTTTTAAAGCAATGGTTTAGCTTTTCACCATTCTGGAAAATAGCTGTTAGATGAATCCTTTCATGTTGACTTGTCTGCCATGGATTTCCATCTTTTACAGAGCATTCTTTAAGTATACTTTCAGGTCAGAGAGAGTATATTCAAATTTGCCCTATATTTTTCTGGAGAAAGCATTAGGCTATAAGAGTCAATTAAGTTTCAGAAGATGCTTAGTTGTTTGGTCTGAGAAGATTCCAAAGAAATTCAGTGTGGCATCCAAGGAAAACAGTTAAAAATAAATGTAATATTTGGTGTTCAGCTAATGTTTCTCTTTACCTTAATATTTGTCTTTTAATACATAATATATCAAGGTAGGAAAAAAAGTGTAGCTGTAAAAATCAATGGTTTAGATTCAGACTTAAGGACTTATATTGAGGGCTCATTAAAATAAACTGAACACAACTGATTCCACTGATTTTAATAGACATGAAAGCACCAGAAGTGCAGCTATGAATAGAGTGGGTGACTGAAAAATAATAGGGGAGATCTACATGTTGGCTCCAGATTAATCGTCTGCATAGTTATGATTTCTCCTGCATTGACAACCACAAAGACATGGTGGATATAGCTCCAAGTCTAGCTCAATTGATGATCCCAGATTCAATCCATCTGGGAAGAGATGAAGCAACTTTGAATTTGATGGATTCCTTATTTCATGCCTCATTATGGATTGCAAAGGTCAGGTTATGCCAACATTTCAAGATGGATGCGTTAGAGCAGGGCTGTCAAAGTCAAGGCCTGCGGGCTGGATCCAGCCCACGGGGTGCTTAGATCTGGCCCATGGGGCTGCTCTGGAAACAGCGAAGGACTGGCCCATGGTGCCTCTGCCAGCAAAAACAGGCTCCCGATCCCCGTTTCCTGCTGGGACAGCCTCCTGCAACCCTCTGCCACGGAAAATGGAGCTTGGGAGGGTTGCAGGAGGCCGTCCCAGCAGAAAACAGGGATCAGGAACCCATTTTTCCTGGCAGAGCACCCAGGCCACCACAGGTGCCCCTGACACAGAGTGATGTCAAGTTGGCCACACCTACCCTGGCCACGCCCACCCTGCTCCCCGAGATCAAACACAACCCTGATGCGGCCCTCAATGAAATCGGGTTTGACACCCCTGCGTTAGAACATTTGGATGTGCATTAAAAGTTGTGGGTGTAATGTAGGCAGTTACGCACTTTCAAGGGCCCTCTTGGCTGCACACAGGGAAGACTGATCTATCTCCGGTGCCATAAGACTGAGATTAGGCATGATAATTAGTATTTCCGGGGCAGGGGGCTAGCTGTATTCGTCTGCTGCAGTGAGAACAGCAAAAAGACAAAACCCTAATGGCCTTTTGGACTAAATAGCTAAATACTTATAAAAAGGGTGTGACTGAAAATGTTAATAATTATTACCAGTACAGGCTCCCCCCACATCTGAATTTGTCACTTCATTAAAGGGGGGGGGCAATTCACATGCGTTATCAGCCTGACTATATGCGTGATGATGGGTTGATGAATTCCATGCATAGATCATTTCTTGGGAAGAGGTGGGGAGGCATTATCTGTTTTCATTTAGGAAATATTCTGAGGCTAGAACCTCCCCCCCCACCAGGCTACTAAGAGAGATTAGCTGCATTTGATTGACAGGTGTAGAAGAGATGATAATCAGTACCTAGTCCTATTTTACAGGAAAGATGGGATTCACATCCATAGAATTTGTAAATTAAAAGGATACTAATTGGCATGCCATCAATAATGTTAAATAATAGCAAGTACTTTTGGGAAAAAGATAATGCCTTGCAGACATTGGGAATGATTTTAATTTTACTCTGGCATGAGGATCTATGTCTTTATTCATTAGCATTAAGAGGACACTGATCATAATCCTTCAGAATGCAATGCAGCGTCTTCATCACCGTGAATGGTGCTTATTATTCTGATTTCCATTTGTAAGACTGGAAGTCTTAATTAACCAAAGCAATAGGACAGCCTTCCCCCATCTGATGACCTCCAGATGTTTTGGACTTCAACATCTTTAATTGTCAGCCAGCATGCTGAGTGTCCACATTGGCTGTGAATGATGGATATCGAAGTCCAACCCATCTGGAGAACACCAGGCCGGGGAAGGCTGCAGCAAATTAATCAACTCTAATTAGCCTTCTTAGAAAACATTGTTTTAAATTGGCTACTCGGTATTGTATAGACAGCTTTAAAAAAAACCCATGCACTGTATAAGATGGCCTTTTATTTAGTAATAAAGTTTTTATTGTAATCTCTTTCACCCTTCTGAATCCTGAGCAAATGAAACTCTAGCAACTATTAGACTGAGGTTTTGGTCATCTGATAATGTATATCAATTTAAGCAATTATTGAACTCGTTATTCAACCAGAAGGGAAACAATTAGTCAGTGAAAGATCTTGGCTGTTTTGATTGTCGCTTTCCATAAAAATAGGAGAGCAAAGTCTGTTTATATGCCTCGAAAGAAAAATACAATCTTTACAGTTCCTGTTCACCAGTGCAATTTGGATGCATATTGTCTTTCTATGTTGTAACTAGGTCTGATTGATTATTTATTTAATTAGTTTATATCCTGCCTTTCAATGAACAGAGCAGATAATGTGATATAGAGACATTATAGGCATTTTTCCTGCCTTCTTATAGTCAAATACGTGTTTTGCCTGTGGGTTTTCCTAATCTGCAGAGTTTCCTGAATGAAACCTGATTACTCAAATTTTGTTCAGGAAGTAGTGGTTTTGTAATTGCCTCCATAGAATAGGGGTTGACCTAAAGTTAGTGGGACAGATTCACCACTTGAATATTCTTTAAGTTTACACCAGTTGCCACAGGTCAATGAAGTTGTCACCAATGTAAAAATATAAGGACTGTAACCCTGCATTTAGTGGGATAATTACAAAGGCTCTTGCCTAAGATAAATAATATTTAAATATATCATTGCTCTGGCGTGCTGTTTGCTGATTAAAGTCTTTGCATTGGGGTTATTTGTGCTTCCCTAAGTCGCTGATTTATTTGAAAACTCAGCTTCTCAGTACATTTTTAAGTTGGTTCCTTCTGGAGACGCAGTTGGCACAGTGGGGTTTCCTTGTGTTTTGCATAATTGAACAAGCTGTGGGTTAAGATCACGTGGAAAACCTTGCAAAATGGTCTCACGTTTTCTTTTCTTTCTGACATTCAAATGCCTTTGGAACGCTGTCACCAAGGCAGGGCATGAGAGCAGTAGTACCCACACTGCAGTACCAAGTGGTAGATTGCTCCTGGAACTAGAGGCTCCATTTAGTCATCTTTCTTCCACACTATCTTTGTGGCAAATGTAGTATGCTTTTACACTCTATTTACCATAAAGAATCCCCTTCTCTTTGAATCCTAAATGTCCCTTTGTGGTTTCATGCACAAGTTACTTACTTTTTTTCTATGATGTCAGAAAGTTATTCCGGAATTGTTTCATGCAAGAGAATTTTCTGATGTGAAAGTCATATTTGCGGAAGTTTATCAAGCCAGCCTTCATTTCTTTGAATAAATATGTAATACTATTTGCCTCTGGCAGCACCACCCTGTCTGTATAAATGTGACAATAGGCTTATCCTTCCCAAAAGATTATCTCCATGCTTGGAAGGGGAAGGGGAATTTCAGGTCACAGCAGATGGCAGCATCTAGCTAGACTTGGCTGATTCCACCCCTTCCCCCCCCCCTTGATTGAAATAGGACCAGACTAATAGATGGGAGGCCACCAGGAATTCTAAGGCAGTTGAGTCTGAGAATATTGGAGGGGCGGGGGGTAAGTCTGGAAAAAGGCAGTATTGACAAAGTGCTTCTTATCCACACGGACATATTTGTTTAATCACTGGGAAATTTTTACCTTTTTCGTTCCTAACAGCAGTGATCCCCAACCTTTTTTATGCCGCGGCCCGGTACTGGCATCAGCTGGGCGCCGCGGCCCGGTACTCCAGCACCAGGTGGGCGCCGCCATCTTTTTTGATGAAAAAGATGGCGGCGCGCAGCCTTCTGGTGAGCTTTTCCGGTAGAAATGGCCTTCTACCGGAAAAGCTCACGAGGCGCTGGCGCCCGCCATCTTTTTTCATGAAAAAGTGCTTCCAGTGAGCTTTCTACCCAGAAAAGCTCACCGGAAGCACTTTTTCGTCAAAAAGATGGCGGCGCCCAGCAACCAGCGACCCGGTAGGAGTTGTTCGCGGACGGTACGGTCCCGGACCGGTGGTTGGGGACCCCTGCCTAACAGGACATTTGTGAAGCTTTGGAGAGACTCTTTGTGAAGCTGCTTCTCTTAACTGCCAATGAGCAGCCAGGGTGCCCTGAGAAGCCCACAATTGAAGGATCTGTCAGGAAGGCCTAAACCTGAGGCTATTTTCCCCAATTTCCTCCAAACCCTGGAGCCATCTTTGTGAGGGTTCAACATTTTTATTTTTTGCTGAAGGGAGGGGCTGGGCTCACTTTAAACTCTTGAAGCCTCAGCAGGTATCGCGGAGAGAGGCATGGGTGAAATGGTTTCTTTGGGGATGGAGGGAGTGAATTTAAAAAAAAACAACCCAAACTCATTCTAACACCTGTAGCTTGACAGCTCTTTTTGCCTCTAGTTTGGTTAACATAAGACATTTTATTTTTTTAAATGTAAAAGTAATTCCTGAATAGCAAAAAAAAGTTGGTTTATTTATGTTTATATTTACATTTGTAATGAATTTAAAAAATTCTGAATCATAGCACGAGATTTCCCAGCAGAGATAAACACTAACATCTGCTAACTTTCCAGAATACAAAATCTTGTTTTCTCTAGTACAGAGGTCTCCAACCTTGGCAACTTTAAGACTTGTGGTCTTCAACTCCCAGAATTCCTCAGACTGGGAGTTGAGGACCACAAGTCTTAAAGTTCATTGCTTACAATTTGCTCTGTTTCTTTCCCCTTCTATACAGTGTTTCTCAACATTGGCAACTTTAACATGCGTAGGCTTCAATATGATGCTGGCTGGAAAATTTTGGGAGCTGAAGTCCATACAGCTTAAAGTTGCCAGATTTGAGAAATAATGCCCTACCTGCTGATCCTTTCTTAGCAGACATCTGCAAAACCAGAAGGATGTTTAATGGAGAACCCTGTCTAGTTGGGATTCATCACTTTCCACATTGCTCACCTGGCTTGAGGGCTAAGAGAAATTTCTACTCCTACCCTGACCTTTAACAGCTCAATTACTCTGAAAGGGATGAGCTTTCCCAAGCCTTTTCTCTACAATTTCCCCTTCTCCTCTCCCCCCCACCTTTCTCTGTTGGTGGAACAAAGAGGACTCCCACATTATCTCATAGTATTTTTGGCCACAAGGACAAGAAGGAAACCCTTGTCTGCATTTTCCTTGGTTGTGGGACTATTAGATGCTACCAGAAGCATCTGATCCTGTAATGATTACTGCAGGGGTCTCCAACCTTGGCAACTTTAAGCCTGGTGGACTTCAACTCCCAGAATTCCCCAGCCAGCTTATCTGGCTTATGGAAGTTAAGGTGCAGATCTTCTTGAAGTGTTCCATATTTCCACTAATACAGAAATCCATCCTAGGAATGATGTGAATGGTCCTTGGTGCTTTCTGAGCTTGTTTGTTTTCTTGCCGACATTTCATTACCCAAACTACTTAATATCACCAGTGCCCTCATTTCAACCCTGAGTTACACATATTCTCCTTTATTGGTGGAAATGATTTCTCCCAACCTCTGTCTGAGCAGAGAATACCTTAGAGAGGCTCTGGATGATCTTTTGCAGCCTCTTTTGGAGCGATAGAACTTCAGGATCGCTGAGTTTTGGAGCAGGAGTTAGAGCTTCATTTCTCCACATCTATTTTATTTATTGAAAAGACTTTTATGACCACCCATCTAAAAACCACAAGTCTGGGCAGCTCACAACAGTTATATAAAGCCAAACATCATAAAACAATGCAACAAAACAACAATGAAACACGATCTGGTTTGCCAGACATGCCTGTGGAATGATTTGGCCTCTGGTTAGATTCAGTCCTCCACTGAGGATATAACACATAATACATGCTGATTGGTAGTGCTCTCTTCTATACCTTCGGAATGTAGGAAGCTGCTCTGCAGCATTTGTAAGACTAATATTGTCAACTGTGACTGGAGGCAGTTGTGAGGTCAGAGGCAAAGAATTGATCTTTTTAACCTGAATGGTATGAAATGTTTGAATAAAAGCACAAGTGTCTTCTCAGTGTTATGCCTCGGAATAGACTAATTTTTTTTGAAACAGCTTTTATTAGTTTATAATATAACCTACAAAGAAAGTACACAAGTAAATAGTAGGGAAAATAGGGAAGGGAAAAGGGAAGGGAGAAGTGAGAGAAAGAAAAGGGGAAAAAGGAAAAAAAGGCACTGACTTCGGACTCCCTTTGGTGCAGTAGAATAAGGCATTGACACCAACCCTCAACTTTTTACTTTTATATAATTGTATTAACTAGCCATTTCTATAACAACAAATCTATGTAATCAGTAAAACCCACAATCATTTTTTTCTACCTCAAGCACAAAGTCCAGATGTGGTTTCCAAGTAGAAATAAAAGTATTTGTATTTTTTTCCTTGATCAAAACAGTCAATTTAGCCATCTCTGCTAACTCCATCAGTTTTTGCAGCCATTCATACATTGCGGGTATCAAAGTGTCCTTCCATTTCTGTGTGTAAAGTAGTCTTGCTTCCATCAACATATATACATCAAAGTTTGATTTTTCCCCCCCCAGATCTTTTTCCATTAAACCCAAAAGAAAAGTCTCTGGTTTTCTCTTTAGATTCACTTTAAGAATTTTCTGTGTTAAAA
The DNA here is from genome assembly GCF_049901735.1 of Notechis scutatus. Classification (NCBI taxonomy): domain Eukaryota; kingdom Metazoa; phylum Chordata; class Lepidosauria; order Squamata; family Elapidae; genus Notechis; species Notechis scutatus. The sequence continues at coordinate 289,105,662 of NC_142009.1, forward strand.
TATGAATTCTACTCCAATATTTCTTTGCTTTATTGGAAGTCCACCATAAATGATAAAAAGTCCCTATTGATAAGCTAGATTTCCTCCTAAAAAGAAAGCTAGTACACTGAAGGAGAAGTATCTTTTATGGGATCCAGAATACAACATGTATATAAGAACTTAATTAAAAGCTTACTGGTTCAAACCAAAATCTAGCTAAAACAGTTTCTTTATAAGTAATCCAGAAAACAGCAGATGGTTGCTACTGGGTTCATTTACTGGACATCATGGGCTTTTTTTTGGGCTGTGCCCTATCTAGAAGAGGAAATTCCATGAGGAACCAACTCTGAGCTTTCCTGGAGGACTGTAATGCAAAGAAATTGCATCTGGTGAAATGGCATAAAAAGTAATGATCTGAAAGCATCTAATAATCTTAGAAAAGTGATATAAGTAAATCTCCAAATTAGCCAATCTGCCATTCCTGACTCTTAGTGAACTATTTTTGAATTTAATTAATATATACTTTTGGCACCTCCGGTGTGTGGTAAGACATGGCTTTAAAAAACAATTTCACTCTAATATAGGGTGGACTATGTGTTGTTTTTTTTTTTGGGGGAGGGGGGGGCGATCTTATTAAACCCGTCTCCAAGGATAGGGACACATGTCTCCTGCTGTGTGTTTTGAGAAATTGGTTTTGAAAGCTGTTTTTGATTACATAGTATGATTTTCAGGGACAGTTCAGAAAAAAAAAAAGAAAGAAAAGTGACTGTCCATATTGTTTTACTCTACAAAACTGCTGTTATTAGCAATTCAAGGAGCTGGCTGACACCTTAAAAGCCCTATATGGCATAGCACCCGGTGATTCGCAGGAGTCTCTTTCCCCAAGAATAGTTGCCTGTCCTATTAGATCAGATAGGACGGGCATGGTCCCTGAAATCTTGCTTTAGAAGCGGGCCTTTTTTATGGCTCCCCTACCTTGTGGAACAACCTCCCACCAGTGATTTGACAAGTCCCACCCCCAACTCTTCTAGTCTTTGGGAAGACTGACTTTTTATTGAGAATTTGGGGTTGTATGACTGGAGGCATCCCCAGGGGGACGATGATGGGGTTTTTGTTATTTTTATGATTGTTTTATTAATTAGTTTTATGGTCATTGTAAGCTGCCTAGAGCTTCTTAAGATTGGCAGCCACATTCATTTAAATAATTACTAAAAATATTCTGAATGGCAGTCATCTTTTCATTTTGATCTTATGAGAAACAATGCCTAGAGACATTAGTTTTAAAATAATACACTCATACATTAAAAATAGTGTTTACATTATTTTTTTGACTATCTCAAAAGCATTCATTTCAAAGTGACCCCAAATTTTTTCTGAACATAGAATGTACTGAATTTGTAGCTTGGTGTGTAGGTTGTAAGGGGTAATGTAATGGGCATCTCTACCTCTTTGACAAGTAGCATTAAACTCTTAAGACTCTATGTCATGGTGAAACCTTTATTTTTCTGAAATGTGACAGGCAATGAACAAAATATTTGTCTCTAATTCAGTGTTCTTCTTTATTTGTTAACCATCTTTCACCTATATCTTAAAAGCCAAACTGTTCTTTTTCTTGAAAATGATGAAAGTCAAAGGTGTCTTCTTAAAAGCTTCTCAGCTATTGTGGATGGTATTAGAACATGGAAAAAAAGGGCAAAAAATTGCCAGCAGAACTGAAGAGAATCAGGGACTGTGATATTTTAGAGGCTTGTTTTGTTGGCTGTTGAAGCCTCCAAAATTAGAGATGCATGACTAGGAAAGCACAAGCTAGAGAAAAGCTGTAAATGCAGCTTTAAGTCACCTATAGATCTCTTAAATGTTATATGGTACTTTAGGAACCGAAGTAGAGGAAACATCACAGAGAATTTATTTCAAGTCCTGTTTGCTTAATTCCCAAACACAAATTCTATAATTAGCATCATTGTTCATACAGCAAAAAAACATTGCAGAGGAAAAATGCAATAAAATAACAACTTACATAGCCAGCTAACTCGCTAAAAGATTATGAGAAATAATGTATTGTTTGTGCAGTTTCACTGACTGCCTGGAGTCATATGATTGGTTTAGGAAAAAGTTTCATGCACACGGAAGAAAGAGAAGCTGCTGCTTTACGAAATCTATTTGTTACTTTAATGCAATCTTATAGCTGTCTTACCTTTGAATAACAGAATAACAGAGTTGGAAAGGACCTTGTAGGTCATCTAGCCCAACCCCCCCCCAGCCAAGCAGGAGACCCTACACCAGGGGTGTCAAACTGGTGACCCACGGGCCAGATGCATCACATACAGGCCATGCCCACCCTGGCTCCACAAAGCCAAAAAATGTTGCGATATGTCATGTGACATCACGTGACATGATCGAGTTTGACCCCCATGCCTACACCATTTCTGACAGATGGCAGTCCAGTCTCTTCTTGAAAGCTTCTAGTGATGAAGCTCCCACAACTTCTGAAGGCAAACTGTTCCATTGGTTGCTTATTCTCATTGTCAGAAAATTTCTCCTTATTTCTAGATTGAATCTCTCCCCTTGATCAGTTTCCATCCATTATTCCTTGTCCGACCTTCAGGTGTTTTGGCAAATAGGTTGAAACCCTCCTCTCTGTGACAGTCCCTCAAGTATTGGAACACTGCTACCATGTCTCCCCTGGTCCTTCTCTTCACTAGACTAGCCACACCCAGTTTCTGTAACTATTGTTCATATGTTATAACTTCAAGTCCCCTAATCATTTTTGTTGTTCTTCTCTGCACTCTTTCTAGAGTCTCAACATCTTACTTATAGTGTGGTGACCAAAATTGGATGCAGTATTCTAAGTGTGGTCTTACTAAGGCTTTATAGAGTGGTATTAGTACCCCACATGTTCTTGACTGAATCCCTCAATGCAATTTAGGATTGCATTGGCTTTTTTGGCCGCCACTGCACCCTTTTAGCTCATATTTAATTTAATTCATATTTGCTCTGGTCCAGGCAGAATCTTAGGGGAAAAAATGAAGCTACATCTGAGTACTTTGGGTTTTCCTACTGTACTGTATATAATGAAATCATGCCACCCTTAAAAGATGTATACTGGGATACAAAGATGATTCTAACTCTGGTTCATGTCATTGTGACCCTACAAATATATTGTAATAATGACACAGTGGTTAGAATGCAGAATTGCAGACTAACTCTGCCCATTGCCAGGAATTTGATCCTGAACAGCTCAAGATTGACTCAGTCTTCCATTCTTCTGAGATTGGTAAAATGAGGACCCAGATAAGGGGCAATTGTTGTAAATTGTTCAGAGAGTGCTGTAAGGCACTGTGGAACAATATATAAATCTAAGTGCTATTCCTATTTTATTTCAAAGTTTTGTCTATTTTTTTTCTAGTTGGACAATCCAGATTTGTTCCTTACGTTTTTTTCTTAATACTGTATATCCAACATTCTTTAATATATGCTTCTTTTGATACAACTACCTGTGATGTTCAATAAGATTGCAGAAATTTACCTATCCCTAATATCTTTGTATACACACACACACACACACATACATATATGATGCATACTTTGATCCTAGGAGCTCAATATTAAAAGCAAAGGTAAATAATTAGAGGAATATGCATGGTGTGAAAGCCAATTTAAAAACAATTTTTGGGATATTAAAGGTAACTGAGGGAAGACATTAGTAGATACATAGAGAGTTACGGTGTCAATCAAAGTTAAAGAACTTTAAATCAGATCAAATGTTTTGTTCTTGACCACAGCTCCTTTTGAGAGTGAAGCCTCTGGCCTATAGTTCTGAAGTCAAGAATTGCCCTCAGTTTGAAAAATGCTACAACCCTGCCTAAAAGATGCAGATTTATGACTTGGCTTAAAGGCCAAAGAAATGTCAGCTGCAACAAATTGCTGCTGTAACAGTGATCCTTCTATTTGGTTGTTGAAAGCCGTCATACCGGTCAGTCTCTGTGGGGTTTTGTGTTTTTTTCCCCTGAACATTGAATATGCCTGTCTTTTCGTATCTCCTCACATTGCCATTTCCATGCTGCTTATTCAAGGTAGTCCTGATGAGTGGACTTGAGGATGGATTTCTTCATTATTATCTTTTTCAAGTTCTTAGGCAAATAAAATAAAATTTGCTCAGAAAAAGAACCCAATTAATGTCCTTCGACCACATGCCTTCGTAAATGTTTGTGCTCTCTAGCACTGGATCCAAAATCAATACTGGGCAGAGATGGTAGAATTCAGTCAAATTCTCCTAAGGTAACCATTTATTCAGAAGTTTAGTTTTTAAATCAATGGAGCTTGCTTCTGGAAAAAGGTGTGAAGATATGACTGTAGCCTTTAAAAAAAATGAAAAGAAGAAGCTACCTGTGTTAAATGTATCTCTACTTTTGAAAACTCACATCCATAAAGAAGAGGTTCATTATTTGTAGGCTGATAAAGCTGAATTGGGCAATATATTAAGTCTTCTCCTGGGATTATAAAAATTGGCTTGAATAACATCAAACCATCCAATTTACCATCCAATAAAGCAAAACAATGTGGCATGTTCAATCCCCTGAAATATGTCTGCTTGGCCTCCAAGTCTTTATTGAGAAGCACAATCTTTTGCCATTCATTCATTCATTCATTCATTCATTCATTCATTCATTCATTCACACACACACACACACACACACACACGTGTGAATATCTGTAGTTTGGGAATAGGATGAGAGTGAAGGTTTGTTTACATGGACATGGACATCCCCTAAACTCTGCAGAAGATGTTACCTAGCCTGGTAACGAAACATTTGGAAAACTAACCCACAAGCTCAGAGAATGAACCTTCATCCTCATGTTTGAATAGGTTTTGAAAGTTCATTCTGTCAAAAATACAAATCTGCACTAATAGTGCTGTTAGCCTTACTTATACAAACATGAACCTTTTCTAGCTGTTTTGCAAATGTTTTAGTCTTGTTAGGTTCATGTTTTGACAATCTGCTGAACTGGAGGTTTCAAACGTGTATTTTGTTTGCAGAAGAGCTGTAATATCAGATCAGTAAATAATGTATTGAAAGCTAATGGCCAATAAGACAAAGCAACATTTCAGTACTGAAATATGTCCCAGTTGAAAAATCTTCCTTGGGGGAATGATATCCACGTACAGTATGTGAATTTTAGCAAACTTTGAAGTATGGCTGAGCACAGAAAGTCAATTGGAGTAGCAAAATTGGACGATTTACTTCATGTGTGAGTGAGCTTCTGTAAGTCAAGGGTCAAATGTGAGTGTTCTGAAATATATTGGTGGGTCATATGAGGCTGGGGCAAGACAAAGTAGTTAATTAAAACAGAAAGTTTGAATGATAAAAATGACAATCCATTAAATCTTAATGCCCACTAATACTTCTGTGTGTCCAACAGAGTTTTCATGCCTCCTCATTCTAGTAGTCTGATTCTGAGGGCTGTGGACCATTCCAGAGAAGCCCTGAATTTGTTTTAGAGGATATAAGCAGGCATCTGGGGGGGAGAAATTGGTTAAAATCAGAAATGTTCCCTTTTACAAATATAATTGTTGTTTAGTCCCCATCTTATCCTGAGGTTTAGTCATCCATGGTCTACAGCTATTATTTTCCCTTGGGGTGATAGGAGATACAGTCCAATAAATTTTCATTTGCTAAGATGGAGGATGTGGACATAAAAATATAATTATCCTTACATCAGCAACAGTACCTGTGCATGTTATTTAATATTCTTGTAAAGTAAGTTTGTCCAATGTTCTTGTTAGTATGTGAATTTGAGAAATAGATTAAATTAAAGATGTATTTATTCGTCTTATGAGCTTTGAACCTGGGACTTTCCAGTACATAATTTAATCTCTTGACAACTTCAGTATACTAATTATTCTATGTTTAGTTTATACACAAAACCTCAAGTGGTAGTCCAGTCTTAAGCATTGCCAAGAACAGTAGATCCATTAATATAGTGCAGTCAATTAAAGTTAAATTAATTTGGATAAGTTTTTGGGATTTCCAGAAATGTAATAGCTGCTTTCATGCCCCCTCCCTTACACTAAATCTACTTTCTGTCTGTGTTCCTTCATACATATGACTACAGAGTTGTAGTGTTGTGCTGAGTCAGGATTTACGGACCAAGGAGTTTCTTGTTTACTAAGAAAAATAGCATCATGAATTTGTCATTTCTCTATTTTTCTCACCTTCTGCCAGCATTCTCTCTCTCCCATGGAACCTGGCCTTATACTTTGCCAGGAGGTGCTCAACTTTTCTGCTTTCCACGTTTAAGCATTGCTTTACCAGTCCGTTAAGAGGCCAAATAGCGCAGCCATATTATGGTTTGGTTGCACAATTGCAAATGAAACCAAACCTTTCCATCTTTATTCCTGCAAGCAACATCTGATCTGACAGAGACAGAAAGAGAATTATAATGAAGGGAACATTTTTAAAAGGCTTATTTTAATGTAATCCAGTCCTGAATTTTGGCAAATACACACAAATATATAGTTTTCCTTAAGCAAATGCATCTGCTTGTTTTCTACCTTCATTTCTGCCCAGATTGGTATTGACAAGAGTCATGTACTATATATGTCTCTTTGCCTATGACAGTTTATCAAGGCTTGAAACTCTTCACTGTTGTTCATCCCAAAGGTGTTTTTTCAAAAGGTAACTAGACTTGTTTTTCCTTGAAGCTGTTTTGCTTCTCAGCCAGGAAACTTCTTCAATTCTTACTGAATTGGTGGAGGCTCCAACTGAAGAAGCTTCTTGGATGAGAAGCAAAATATCTTCATGAAAAGATAAAGTCCACTTGCCTTTGAAAAAGCACTTTTAGAACAACCATGACCTAGATGGCTGAGAATCTCCACTGTTGTCCAGTTTGAGTCCAAACAACCCTGTCCACTCCAATCTGCACTACATACATGATTGCAATGTGAGAATACTTTGTCCAGTTTGGATGCTGCTTTTTTTCTATGCAAGCAAGGATGGGTTGAAAGCTTTTGCATATAGATTATGACCCACTGCCAAAAAGCACAGGAGCAACTCTCACAAGAATTACTCCAAGACTCCAATTCCAGAAATTTTATTTATGAACAACGTACATAGAATGGAAAGCATATAGCAAACATCAACACTTTTTTTTTAAGAATAGTGTTCTTTACCAAAACATGAATCAGGGGCGTATGGAAGACAGCTTATTTGTGTTGATGTATCCACTGTTATCATACTATGAAATATTTCTGACTCTGATCATCCTAATCCCTAAGATTACAGTTAATCCTAACAGTTCATATGTATACATTCCAATTCATGACTGGAATTAACCTCTAAACAGGTCTCCTCTTCACCTTTTGATGTACATCAAATTCTTGTTTTAGTTTAGCACCTGCTTCCTTGTTACTGAAACTTGACGTATTCTAATAATTGCTCATCCATCTACCATAAATCTCTAATGTTTAGAAGTCGCTTTTCCATAATGACTTCTTTTGCTTGATGTTGATACTTGCTTATGAGCCACAGTGGCGCAGTGGTTAGACTGTAGTACTGCAGACTAATTCACTGCTCACTGCCAGGAGTTTGATTCTGAATGGCTCAAGGTTGACTCAGCCTTCCATCCTTCTGAGGTCAATAAAATGAGGACCCCAATTGTTGGGGGCAATATGCTGACTCTGTAAACTACTTCAAGAGGGCTGTAAAGCACTATGAAGCAGTATATAAGTCTAAGTCCTATTGCTGTTGATTCCACAAGTTGTCCTCCACAAAGCTCAGTCCTAAATCCTATTCACTTCAATGTGTTTGTAATATCACAGAAAGATAGCTAGGTAAGGTTTGTCTTTTTGCTGATGACACTAAGCATGTAATAGAGTTCACATTCCTGGGGGTATTCATAACATGGAAAACAATTTGGCCTTGCTGGAAAATTTGGTAAAAAAACATGGAAACTAGAATTCAATGTTTTTAAATGTATGATCATGCACTTAAGGAAAAAGAATCCTCCAACAGGGAGAACTTTCCAATATGTAGAACATATTGGGAAGTACAGTATTAGATACAACAACAGAAGAAAAAGATTTAGGTATTCTCATAGCAGATAGCTGCAAAATAAGAAAATGTGGCCAGGCAACTGTGAAGGCAAACAAAATTCTGGAATGCATCACTAGAGGGATCAGCAGCAGGAAAAATCTTGCTATATAGGGCTTTAGTTGAACTAGTGTGTCTGATTTTGGGAACCTCGCCTAAAAAAAGATATTGATAAGATTGAGTGAGATCAGAGATGAGCAACAAAAATAATGCAAGATCTGAGGGACAAAACCTATCAGAAGAGATTGGAGGAACTGAATATGTACAGCCTGGAGGGCAGAAGGGAAAGGTGTGTATGTGACATTATTGAAACCTTTAAATATATTAATGGTGTGAATAAGGTTCTAGAAGGTAGTATTTTCAATAATAAGCAAAAATCAAGAACAAGGGGGCATAACGTGAAACTGACAGGAGGAAGGATCAAAAGTACTGTTAGAAAGTATTATTTCACAGAAAGTGTAGTGGAAGCTTTGAACCAATTTCCAGCCAATGTAGTGGATCAATCATCAGCAATTGATTTTATACATGCTTGGAATAAACAAATGTCCATCATCTGACAAAAATAAAATAAAAATGAATAAAATCTAAAAACAATAATTAAAAATAATATGTAAATAAATTAAAAAGAAAATAAACAAATTCATAGGGCAGATATGATGGACCACTAGGTTTTTTTCTGCCCTCAGTTTTCTATGTTTCTGTGTAGGACAAGTCTATTTTAATTATAATAGCTATAGTAACAGAAACTTGCTATAGTAACAGAAACTCTTTGTGGTTTTTTTAATTCCACCTTTATTATTTTTTATAAATAATTCAAGGTGATGAACATACCCAATGCTCTTTTCTCCTTCTATTTTCCCTCTAGCAATAACCCTGTGAGGTAAATTGGGCTGAGAGAGAGTGACTGACCCAAAGTTTTTATCTGCCTTTATACTCATGTGAATTAGGCAGCGGTTCTTTCCTCAAGTTATGTTTTGGGCCTGGACTGAAGTCCCTTGTATCTGATTGTAGCCTCGGTAGCAGCTCTTCTTCCTGTCCTTCTATGCTCTCTACATTCTGGTATCTCTGGAGAGCTGCTGGAGGCTTAATGCCCATTAACACTGATCCTCTGCTCCTTTTCCCTTAGAAATAAATTTTGGATCTTTGCAGCCAGTGGTACAGAGAGGCTGATTTTGGAATTACCAGATGTAATCCAGGATTGTGATTCAAAGACGAGATTCCCAAAAGTGTGCCTTGATGAATTAAAACACAGAGAGATATAAATATAAGCTTTTTCAAAGTAAAGTGTTTCTATTTAAAGATACACATTAAATATGTTTAATCAAAGCGTTCAAGTGATTTATTTAAAGAAAAGCAAAAATGCAACAAATTCTGTGGTTTTTGTTAAGAAAAGTCTAATTCAAAATACAACATAGGGTAAAGGGTTGATTAAATGAGACATAAAAATAAATGTTATCGATACAATGTACAGACCACAACAAAAAACATTTATAAATGAAATTTAACTGGCATGAGTGCAACTTAGCTAGGGTTAAAATTGTGCTTGAAGTAGCATGTTCTTGATTACCCAGTCTGCCTGGAAGTATGAATAATTGTAGATAGCAACAATTTGTGAAAGAGTTGCTGTAGGCAAGTTGGGGTGTCAGAAGTTTAGAAATTATAGAAAATATAAAACAGGAAAGAAAGAAACAAAGCTCTATAGAAAGTATGGAGCAAGGAAAAGATCTTAAATGGTTGTTGGGGGAAAGGGGGAAAATTTGGAGAATTGATTTTTCCAGTTTTTAAACAATGCAGTACCTAGTAGAAGAAGAACCAAAGCCACAATAACAGAAAGGAGAGAAAAGCAGGAAGAGAAGGAAGACAGATTTAATAGAATAGAATAGAATAGAATAGAATAGAATAGAATAGAATAGAATAGAATAGAATAGAATAGAATAGAATAGAATAGAATACTTTATTGGCCAGGTGTGATTGGACACACAAGGAATTTGTCTTGGTGTAAATACTCTCAGTATACATAAAGAAAAGATACATTCATTAAGAATCAAGAATCATAACGTACAACACTTAATGATAGTCATAGAGTACAATCAAGAATCAAATCATACTAGGAAACAATCAAGTGGGAGGGGATGGGTGATAAGGAGTGGTGAGAAGATTAACAGTAATAGTAGTGTACACTTTGTAAATAGTTGAACAGTGTTGAGGGAATTATTTGTTTAGCAGAGTGATGGCTTTCAGGAAAAAACTGTTCTTGTGTCTAGTTGTTCTGATGTGCAGTGCTCCATAGCGTCGTTTTGAGAACTAGGATCCACCTAGTTTAGCAGTGCATACCTCAATTTTGCACAAAGCCTAAACTGAATATTGTTTTACAATAGAGTTGCAAAGCTCTTTACTGCTCCAAGATGTTGGTCTTGCACTTGTCCCACTGAAGAAAAAAAAATATTAGTTTTCTGGTGGAGAAAGAGTAGGAGCTTTTGTTCATGGGTATCCAGAGCCTTTATTATTGCTGGAATGAGTGAGGCTTCTATGAGTCAGCATTTTGCATTTGTTTATCTGGTCAGCATCCAATTTCTGTTGCTCATTCTTTTTCTGAGGGAAAAATGATGGAAAAGCTCCAGGCTTTTGGATCATCTGTTCTTCTTGGTTAGAAATGCAGGGTGTCTAAATGTAATTGGCAACTGAATGGCTGATGCTTCTAGGATCCCAACTAGAGATCTCCCAACAAAGAAAATGGCATTTGAGAAATTTTGATTCACACACTAGCCCAATAAAATCAAGACCCTCCTACTTCTGGGAAGAGAGGATGATGTCAACATGGGTAAAAGAGAAAAGAAAAAAATGATTAGGATTCAAAAAGTGTATGCCATTCTCTTTCTTGGCTCTTAAACTGGGAAAACTTCTCCGGAGGATCTGTTAAATCCAATAAGACAGGGATATCTGCTTTTGAGATATACTTGCCAACAACTAATTACTTAGCTAAACATGCAGATTTAATTAAGGCTTTCTCCTTCTTTAGCCAAAAAGAACATTTTAGCATTATTTTGGGAATCAGATTAGCAGCTTGAAACAATACAGTGAAATGTCCTGTCCCCCAGAACACAAAAAAGGTCTGTGGCTAGGTCCAAATTGGAAAAGAACCCCACGGTTAAAATCCATGCCTCATCTTTTCATTAAGCACAATATTCCCATACACATTCAGAACCTTTTAAAAAGATAATGTTCCACAACACTACTTTCCAGTTGTGTCCTATCTCCACTGTAGCAATATCTACAGTAGAATCTTCAATAGATCACTAGAGATGTGCTATGTTCTTTCCTGCTTCAAATGCTCTACCATCATCCCAGTGCCAAAGAAGTCCTCCATCAAGGAACTGAATGATTACAGACCAGTTGCTCTAACATTTGTAGTTATGAAAATCTTTGAAAGGCTTGTGCTGTCCCACCTGAAAACCATCATGATCCCTGTTAACCCATCATTGCCAACAAATAGACAACAGATGGCTTCTATCATGGCTCGCACCACCCCCCCCCCCCCTTGAACTCCAAATACCAAGACCGAGACTTAAGCATTCAATACCCTCAGACACAGACCAAGGAGCTGAACACCTGTAGTACATAAGTTCCTAACAGAGGGAAGCCAGGCAGAATCATATAACCTGTACAACCCCGGCCCCCACGTGCTTCCACTCTCCCCCCCCCCTATACCATGACTGCACTAAACATCTTGTTAAAAAACTAAAATTGCTGGTACACCGTTTGCAACCCAACAGGACAACATACAGACAGGACGACACTTGCCCCATGGTAACAAACGGACGAAGAATACGTTAGGAACTACTAGAAAACATATCAACTAGAGACCCAAACTTGGTTCTATTTATCACATGACCTAAAATGGACACCTAACATCAAAAATCAAAAAGCACAACAAAGAATGTTCTTTCTGCGCCAACTCAGAAAGCTCAAACTGCCCAAGGAGCTGCTGATACAGTTCTACAGAGGAATTATTGAGTCTATCATCTGCACCTCTATAACTGTTTGGTTTGGTTCTGCAACCCAACAGGACAGACACAGACTTCAGAGGATAATTAGGACTGCAGAAAAAAAATTACTACCCACTTGCCTTCAATCAAAGACCTGTATACTGCACAAGTCAAAAAGTGGGCTAGACCCCTCACATCCCAGACATAAACTGCTTCAACTCCTTCCCTCAAAATGACACTATAGAGCACTGCAACTAGACACAAGGACAGCACTTTCCCAAATGCCATCACTCTGCCAAACAAATAATTCCCTCAACACTGTTCAACTATTACAAAGTCTGCACTACTATTACTGTTAATCTTGTCATCACTCCTTATCACCCATCCCCTCCCACTTGTGATTGTAGGACTATAACTTTGTCGCTTGTATCCTTTCCATTTATATTGACTGTTTCCTAGTATGATTTGATTGCTGATTGTACCCTATGACTATCATTAAGTGTTGCATGTTATGATTCTTGATTCTTAACAAATGTATCTTTTCTTTTATGTATACTGAGATATTTACACCAAGACAAATTCCTTGTGTGTCCAATCACACTTGGCCAATAAAGTATTCTATTCTATTCTATTCTATTCTATTCTATTCTATTCTATTCTATTCTATTCTATTCTATTCTATTCTATTCTATTCCATTCCATTCCATTCCATTCCATTCCATTCCATTCCATTCTATTCTATATTGAATACTAAACATCACTGTGTGGTCATCTTAGATTTCTGAAAATGTAATACCTAACACCAGATATCCAACTGTAGAAAATGTAAAATGGTGGCTGCTTTAAAAATAGATTTAATCCACTGCTTTCATCCAGATGTTCTGCCTAAGTACATCTGAAGACTGGGCAGGAAAGAGTGGCAGTGGTCAATCAGATGTGGATAATTCTTGATAATAACCCCAAGGGAACGGGAAGGCCCTAACTTTTGGCTAGCATAGCAAGTTCTGATGCTAGGACTTCCTCCAACTCTTATGTCTAGAAGAGGACTGTCTTAGATAACCTCTGTGCAACTGTCTGATTTAATTCTTTAAGGCTCTCTGCACAGCTCACATTTTTGGGAATGTATTTTTTTGTTGCTTCTTCCTGCCATCTTTTCTCACTTGGTTGTTTCACGTGGTATTTTATGCTGTAAGTCCCTTTTGGTAAGAATTGTGAAACAGATATACCTGCTGCATTCACAATGACATTAGTCATATGAATGCATTCTGTGATTGGCTGCTGAACTACTTGGCTCCCACATGTAAATGTATACATTAAATCTATGGCCAGAAAGGCTGCCATTCCCAGTTTTCAGCAGAAACATGGATGTTGCTTCAGTTTCTCTAACACAATGCTTATGTGCATGGGTGGGGATCCTAACTCATGTTAATTCTGTTTACAGGTTTGAGCCCACTCTCTACTTTGATTAAATTGGCATAATTGAGGGGTAACTCCCACGGACAGCTCTTTGCACTGTAACTGTTGAGTCAGCTACAACAAAATTGTAAAAATGCATTTTGCTAAACAGATAAACCATGAAAAAGGAGAAGACTGTTCTCTCCTCTGAATTTCCACTTTCTTTGGACTGCTACAAAGCATTAATTCTGAGCAGCTGAAACAATTCAACATGTCTCCCCTGTGGATTTTGCTTCTTAGATATTGGGCAAAAAGGGACTATAGATTCCATTCATCTACTAACAGATCTTCAATACTTCAGTTTCCTTTTATAAACAATGGCTTCAATTATGGTAGAATATTTACAGAACTTTAAAAAAATGTTTCTGAAAGCCCAGCACTTAAGAAAAGACTTCTAAGTACCTTCAAAACTCATAAACACCACAGGGTTCTCTCAACTCCTGATTCTGAATTTTGGTATTCATTTCCTTCAACTGAAATTCTCTAGATGAATTATTGGCCCAATATATGTAGGGTTCTGGAATTTAATCCCCTTCACTTCATTCGCAAGTGAATGTACTTCTTGTATAAACTGTCACATTAACAAATGGGATTCAACTCCTCTATTAAGCCATGTAGCCCAAATTATAAGCATAGCTCATGTTTCCCTGACTAGTGATTTTGTTTTAATGGAAGTGGGTTTATTTGGGAGTGAGTCCCATTGAATCAAATGGCATCTGCTTTAAATGAATATGTAAATGTCTGGGGCACTTGCCTATTCTCCAAAGTGTCATTTGAATGAAATGTTGGGTTCTAATACCCTATGTAAGCCAGTGTGTAGATCATTTTTATCATTGGTCTCTCCCAGTTTATACCTTGCACTAGCAACATTTTAGAGGTCATGCTTGTGAGGGGGATGTCCATAAAATATGTCCAAAGTGGAACACAGTTGTGACTGCCAGATCCAGCCCTCCTGTCTGGCAGAATGGCCCAACTGTCTCAGGTGGCTGTTCCTTCTCTGCCTATGATCTACCCTCCAGCTCTGAATTTGTGTGTGTGTGTGTGTGTGTGTGTGTGTTTTCTCCCATTCAAGAGCTGAAGTAAGATACAAACAGTTGCTTTTGCATTTTGAATGAGGTGGGAGGGGGCAACATTTTCTGCTTTGCCTGAGGCACAAGATGTCAGCCCCTGTGATTATAGAGGGATTTAGTATTATTTAGATGGAGCAAAGTGCATGTAAGTTTTAAAAAAGCACCCACATACCCTGCATAGCAAACCACTTCTGTCATTCAGGCATCTTTTTTTAAAAAAAGGCCCAATGGAACAAGGCTTTGTTGTCTTAAGAGAAAACTTCAGGAGCAGCCCATGGACTGAAAGTCTGCTTGAGGCAGCAGCTGCAGGCAGAACTGTAGTTCTGGTACCAACTCAGTGACTGAATGGGTCTTCAAATGGGTATTCAAACCCCATGAAGTGAGAATTCAAAAAAGTGTAGGCTTATTATTGATGCTTGTTAGGCTTGCTGGATAGAATAACAAGTGGTGTGAGCTGAAGTTTTAGCAATCTCCACCAGCTTTGTGTAAGAAGCGGCCTTAGGTATATTTTTGTAGAATTCTCAAGGAATGGCAATTAATTTAAATAAAGCAGGTCCATTGTTCAGACCGTTACAAAATGGCCTGCATCCTTACTTGAATGCATGCTGCAGAGAATAATCCCCACCCCACCCCATGCCAATTTGGTGTTCTTGTGTGTGCCTGAATGTCCTTGTTCTGGATATTTTTTCCCCCAGCATATACATCTTAATATTTGTAGGGATTAAATTTCATGCTATTGGAAATTTTTTCCAGCAGTGCTCAGTTCTGAAGGCAGAAAAGCAATTGGAAAGTTCTCCAGCTCAAATTCCAAAGAAATGAGCTCGGCAGTGTTCTTGCTCAGCTCCCATTAATTGAAATGTGGCTTGTCAAACTGAGCTCTGTAGGAGCAAGGCAGAGGGCAATTTTATGGCCATTCTTTGAGAAAAATCTGAAAGCACAGGCCTATATTGTTTTCACAAGCAATGCTAATGATGCCTTTGAGTATGGTATGCCCTGTTAAAAGAATCTGGAAAGGAAACATTTTAAAATCTGAGATGCATTGTTATTTAGTTTTTCCCTTTGGCCTTTCCCACTACTGTTTACTGGAATGCAACCAGTTTCCCATACTAAGGATCTGTTGAATTGGCAAAGGAGAAGCTCTGTAACATATGAAGGGTCTTAACCTGGCACAATAAGGTAAGGGGATAATAGCCACCATTACCCAGCTGTTGCTGCCAGAATAATTGTGCTAGTTTTGATGAAACATTCTGCAATTCACGTGGGAAGTTCTGATGCAGGTATGCCAGAATTACTTGGATAGAGGGCTACGTAATACATTGATTGTATAGGAAATTTAAGAAAGAAAAAATGTATGATGAAAAGTTAATTTATTAGAAAGTATTTATTTCAAGTTTGTGAAAGAGGGTTAAAAAGAAGACATCTCTCACATCAGGGGGTTAGCAGTTGATGGGTTTCTCATCGTAGCTCATAGAAAAATGTTTTTAAAAAAATGCAAAATGGCCTTATTGGACCACTGAAAACTTGAAGAACTGGGGTGATTTTGAGAGGTTTTAAGGAATAATATAGATTCCTTAAGATCTGCCATGTATAAGCTATTAAGCTTGCCTCCTAATAGGGTTCCCCCCCCAAAAAAAATCTGCTATAAAATTTTTGACCCAGTTGCATTTGGGGATCCTTAATGAACCCAGAGAGCCACTTTGGTGTAGTGGTTAAGGCACTGGGTTAGAAATTGGAAGAGTATGAGTTATACCACTTTAGACATGAATCTTGTTGGGTGACCTTGGGCCAGTCATTCCCTCTCAGTCCTGGGAAGAAGCAATGGCAAAGTTCTTCTGAAATCTTGCCAAGAAAAGAGCAGGGACTTGTCCAGACAGTTGCCAGGAGCCAAGATTGGCTAGTAAGAAAGTACAGATTGACTTCGCTGTTACCTTGGAGAGCTGAAAATGTTGTATCTGAAATCGGTCCTATATTAATGAAGACATTTTAGATGCTTCATTCATTTTTCTTTTCTTTTCAAACAACAATAGTCATCTCTTTTCTTCTTGTTGTTTTCTAGGCACCAAGCTGCCTTCCAACTGTCGGAAGCTTTGTCTCTGCACCAACAATGACACCTTATCCCGCAGCAGCCCAGGTGTCCCCTTATATGGCGTACAGTGCTGCTCCTTCTGGTTACGTAGGTAGTCACGGCTGGCAGCATGCTGGGGGCAATCCTCTTTCACCCCACAACTGTGATATTCCAGCTTCACTGGCTTTCAAGGGCATGCAAGCAGCCAGAGAAGGTAGTCACTCCATCACCGCCTCTGCACTCTGATATTGGAAATATGACAGAACATCTGATCCAATCCGGCTCAGCTCAGTGTTCTTTCTTTTGTCCCATAATTCTTCTTCAGACTGACTCAATGAGTTGGAACTATTTTTCCATGATTTTGTGCTTAAAAAAACAAATAATAATTGCGGTTTGGTAAGTGTAAATAACATAAGGAAGGGATAAATGTGTTGTCTCCCTTTGCACTGCATAAAGAAGATTTGACAACCCTCAGAGGGCTTGTGTGACTGTTTCATTGGTAAAACCACACATATTTATTTAAAGCTACAGGACTTTTTCAAATGTGCAATTGTTTCATATTTGTGAGAAATCAGTCAAGGAAACCCAATAGATCAACAAATGCAATCAAATAGAAATTGACTTCTGGACCAAAAAATAGTTCTTGTGGAAAAAATATGGACAAATGAATAGTCAATGTTGCTAACAGCTTGTGTTTTATAGCAACAAATTGTAGAACCAAATGAATACATGGCTCTGTTATTTATCCTGTATTTTGTTGTGATCACAAAGGCAGTAATGTTTTCGTTTTCTCTTTGTAAATATGGATTTGGTTATCATCTGCATTTCCACTAGTCAACTGACTTCTATTTTTCTTTTTGTTGTTAAGTGGTGACATAGTAGATGTGCTTTTCCCACTTTAGCATCCTTCAATAGTGTTAGGATTGCAATTCCAGAACATTCAGTGGGAATTCCATGAATTGCATTCCCAATTCACCGAGTTTGCCAAAATGGGAAAGGATTTCCAAGCAATTTGCTGTTTCTCTTCTTGGTGATGTCATTTGTATTAATGGTTCAAGTTTTGATAATTCTATGTTTGCGGCATAGTATGAAACTTCCTGAAAGCACTTGGATTTAAGGAAAAACATTTGGTTTTTCCAGCAAAGAACCTAAAGCAAAGGTCGCCAACCTTTTGGACCTCAGGGACCACCAAACTCATAATTTTACATCCCAGGGACCACTAACCGGTTCTGTGGGCATGGCCTAATTTGTGGGTGTGGCTTGGTGGTCATGTGACTGGCTGGGCATGGCTTGTATGTAAATATTATAAATATTTATATAAATATTGATTTTTTATAAAAAAAGAGCAACTTTTACCCAAAATCAGGCAAAGCAGGCAGATTGAGTTGCTCACAGAATCACAGATTCATTCAGAGATCTATCTATCTACCATTGGCTAGCTCAGTCTGTCACATAAAATTTGCGTGCAAGCAAACTCACAAAATTAACTCACAACACACCGTGTATGTAAATATTGAATTTTTTTATTTAAAAAAGAGCAACTTTTACCCAAAATCAGGCAAAGCAGGCAGGCAGATTG
Source organism: Notechis scutatus (assembly GCF_049901735.1). Lineage (NCBI taxonomy): Eukaryota > Metazoa > Chordata > Lepidosauria > Squamata > Elapidae > Notechis > Notechis scutatus. The sequence goes on from NC_142009.1 coordinate 289,123,886, forward strand.
AGTTGCTCACAGAATCACAGATTCATTCAGAGATCTATCTATCTGCCATCGGCTAGCTCAGTCTCTCAAATTCGCTTGCCATGAGTTTGCACTGAATTTGCTTGCAAGCAAACCTTCAGTCCTAAGGGAGGTTTGGCTGTGCTGAGCCAAAGATCTAAAGACTAGCTAGAAAGCAAGAAATCCAACCATTTCCTGCTTCCTAGCTAATCTAAATCTCCCAGCACAGCAGAACAGATGATGGTCTGAAAAAGGAAAAAGAGCAATTTAGCAGGCAAGTTTACCGGGTAAGGAGTGAGTGGGCGGGGAGGGTTCCTGCAGGCCATGTGGGCTGCGCAGCCTTGTGTTTCTGCACAGCCTGAATTAATTGCTTTGGAGGGGGTGCTCTGGGGGTGAGATTTTTCTGCGGCCCACCAAAAAATTTTTTGCGGCCCACCGGTTGACGACCGCTGACCTAAAGTGAGTACAAGTCCTCATTTAGTGACCATAATTGGGACTGGCAACTGTGTTCCTAAGTGAAGTGGTTGCTAAATGAAACTGCAACTGTGCTTATGATCAGCTTTCCTTTGCTTTACAGATCTGCAAAGGTTATAAATGGGAGGATTGGTTGCAAAGTTACCTTTTTATCATTGTAGTAACAGTGAACAGATCTAAACAAGGCAGTTGCTAAATGAGGACTACTCTATATTCCTAGTGGGTTGAATTCAGAAAGTTTCTCTCTTTCACAAATGAAAGGATGCCTTTTGTTTGTGGAAGGCACTAATGTTCAATGAAAACTGCTGCTAAAAATAATAAATGTAATAAATAAACATAATCAACAATTATGCCACAATCATCCATTCTGTTCTCTTCAGTAAACTCTCCTAGCATTTGGCACAGCCTTTCAAGAGATACAATAAATTATAGGAGGAGGTAGAATCAGCAAAGTTAATGTTCCCTTTTTTCTTCCGCAGAAGCAGCCTATGATCAACATTTACTTACTAGTATATCAATCCATTTATTTCAGTGGCATTAAAAATGATTGATTTTTCTGGATATACTGTATAGAGAAAATATTTTCCATATGGTATTTAATCACTTACATTCATAATACTGTAGCATCACTGACATGAAAGAGGCACGGATGGGGAAAAAATGAAATAAAACGGAAAGTTATCCTGTCTCTTTAATGTGAAATCGTGGGCAGAGATTTTTTAATAAGCCAATAAGCCAATCCATAATAAGAGTTTTACCTCCAATTCCTTTTTTTGGGGTGGGGTGCTTGGGAAGAAAGTGGGTGAATTATGATGCAAGTAACCACTGTGAAAGCAAATTGTACTGTAATTTCTTTGCTTAGCTGAGTTCAGTAATTCCAGCCCCAGCCTCCCAAATTATGGTTGCCATTTTAAAAAGTTAAAGAAGAAAAAATGTCTACAATTCCTGTTTTATTGAATGTAAAACTAAAATAGGCTTTTGGTAAAGTTTACATTTATTGTACATAAGCATGTTTCATTCATAGACATATTGGTGGTGGTACTACAGATATTATTTATAATGTTAACAATATTCATCTTTTTCATTTCTGTATCCTTTATCAAGCATCTTTTCATGGTCACTTGGATTCCAATTGCTCTCTATTTTTTTCCAATATAATCTTTTCAAGATGGTCTGTTCTCCTTGGACAATAATAAAGTTGTGAATATAGTTTTGGAAACCTGCTCAAGCTTGCCATTGTGTGTTGAAGATAACCACGAGGAGGAAAGATTTGAAAATTGACACATCTCCTAGCATGATTAAATATTAATATATTATGTACTTTTGTAAGTCTAGTGCAATAATGTAAAAACACGTCGCTCAATACAGATTTTGAAAGACTGCTTAATAAAATTATCTACATTTCTTCCTAGCCATATTACGCCTAAGCATACTGCTGGGAGAATAAGATAAGATCTTGTCTCTTTTCTGAAAATGTCATGTTATTATTTTAAAAGGTCAACAAAGGTCGATCTCTAAGGCAATTCAGGGGAAATCATGTGTGATATCATATTGAGGCTTCCTGGAAAATGTTCCAAAATATGTTCATTTTGCAATTATTCAATCATAGATTGAAAAGAGAATATTCACAAACTGTAATTGGTATCAGTAGACTTTTTTCAGACTCCTATTTTATTTTTAAGTACTGCTAGAACCAGCTGACCAGAAAGTAAGTACATATTTGTACTTATTTGTAAGGCCCAAACGCCCAAAGGCCCATGCTTGTAATACATGGTGCCTTTTTGTGGAATCCTTAATCAAATAAAAGCACTGTTCCCCTGAGGTTCACCAATCCCTTCAGCTACAGACTTCATTCAGAAGAATACTTGTTTTCATAAGTACTCTGAAGTTGAATGTCTGTGGAGATTCTCAGTCATCCAGGTCATGGTTGTCTCAAAGGTGCTTTTTTCAAGAGGCAACTGGACTTTCTGGTTTTTGTTTGAAAATGTTTTGCTTGTCATCCAAGAAGCTTCTTCAGCATTGTCTTCAAGAGCTTCAAAGAAAAACCAGAAAGTCCAGTTGCCTCTTGAAAAAGCACCTTTGGGACTACTCTGGAGTTGGGCTGCAGCCATTTGCAACCCACTTGGAAGTGAGTTTTCTTGAACTAAAATAATTCCTGCTTCCAAGTAAACATAACCAACAAAGCTCCTCTTGGGGCAATTCTTGCCCATGCATCAAAATGTCAGTGCTACAAATCCATGAATTTCTCACAAGTGGGGCAAAGCTTGCCTCACAAGTGGGGCAAAGCAGCTGAGGGATCATTTGAGAGGAGGCCTCTCAAATGATCCCTCAAGAATTCATTTGTTCTCTTCAAATGTAAATAATTCATGCTGTAGCTATTATGTCATAATGGTCCGTTTTCTTCATCTCAACAAGACGAGACATGTACAAGTAACCCGTGGTGTTGAGTGAGTACTGCTTTATAGTATCAATCATCTTGAGCCTGAAGTTCTCCCTGTTGACTATAGGAGAAGGCAGATGTTCAGCTGGAAACTTTCAGATATCAGGGTTAAGTACTAGCCAGAACTGAGATTTTAAAATATTTCTTCCTCTACTCCAACACTATTTTCTTTGGCTAGCAAAAACTTTTTCGAGGCCTCCTGTAGCCAATGTTCATGTCTATTACTTGCTGCAGACTCCAGGGATTGGACTTGGAGAATTCTACAGTCTATGCAAGTATTAGACCACTGAGCTCTCTTTCTTTTGTTATAATTGAAAACATTAAATCTAGTTTCATACTCAAGCATAAAGAGAAGTGATTCATGTGGCAGACACATGCACCTGTACATTTTGCATGATTGAAAAAAGCGATTTAACCTGTGCCTACACACAGAAGTAAACCTCGCTGAATTTTTGTAGGCCAAATAAGTATAGGATAGAATCGCAACCTAGGATTTGGGGCTTAGGCGCAAATCACCTCGCTTTAAAGCTCACTTGGGACTTGATGCTGGTTTGAGAAATAAACAGAAAAGTGGACTACATGTAAGTTGTAATTTCAAAGGAGGTGAAAGGTGAACATTGCTACATGAACAACATACTTTCCTTTTAAATTTGGCACAAGATGATGATGTAGAAAAATGTGGGCACGTATTTAAATCTTGTTGAATAAGCAGGGAACATGTTTTTTCAACTGGAGCTACACATCTCTTTACTTGGACCACTTGTAGTTTCAAGGAACTTATTTTTTCCAACTTCAGCAAGACAGATCAGGTTGACATGGAAATGTGTGTAGCGTAACAGCAACCCCCACCCTTTTCCCCCCCCCCCGCACCACCCGCAGCCCCGCCCCGGCGCCAACCACAGCGAAACAAATATAAAAATTTTCGGAAAAAACCCCCCCCCAACCCCACCAAAACAAAAAAAAAAAAAAAAGTGCATCGTTAGCAAAAAAAAACGGGAAAAAAACCCACCCCACCACCAACCACCCCGCCAAAAAAAAAAACCCGCCAAAAAACCACCCCCCCCCAAAACCCACCCCAAAAAACAAAAAAAAAAAAACACCAACCACCAAAAAACAAACCCCCAAAAAAAAAACCACCCCACCAAAACAATTCCCCCCCACCAAACAGCAAAAAAACACAGTATGTGTCCCTGAGTCTTAATACTACTTCTCACATATCACCTTCCCAGTATCTAACCATAGAAAACTTAGTATTATTGCATTCATTTTTAGGTGTCTGAATCCCCCAATCATTTTTTCTCATTTTGATTCCTATCCATCCATTCATGTCACCTAACATAGTTTCTCTCCTTGGTAGCATTTATCCTGAGTTTGCACATTTTCCCATAAATTCATGTCTTGTTTTTTTATTAGCAACATTTAGTGGAGTGTAATATAGAATGTCAGTGGATTCTGATTTCATACGTAACTAAAACAAACTAGATGAACCAATTTACACTTTCTGATACATGCTTCAGCCCTTTCTCACAGTCATGCTAGCCACAAAAGAAATAGAACTTATCTACATGTTCTTCCTTTCTACTTGAGAATGGAAATGAGGAGAGCTACATAAACTCTCTTGAATGTACCCTAATTTATTAATAATTCCTCAAATCTTGTATCTTCTGCCTTCAGTAAAGAATATGATGAAATACTACATCGATAGTTGGTTTAAAAGAACCACTGCTGATAGGTTGTCTTGCCACCAACTGATTTTAGAACAGTTGTTTTTCCATTTACAAAATATATGACTTTGATTGGGATGCTCACCTGGAAATCCTATGGAAAAGGACTTCAGGGGAAGAAATGGTGAACTGAAGATGACTCCATTGAAACTGGATTCAATGACCTTGACAGAATAAAAAGCCGGCAAATTGATTGGCTCTTTGTAATCCCTTTTAGGACAAGGAGTGGATTTGAAACTTGCCCACAAGTGTTCCATACAGTTGCTCCTTGCAAGAAGATTGCAATTTGGAACTGTGGAAGATGAGGGAAAATTGTCTTTGCTCAAACTACAGACCCTATAGGCAGGGGTGGGATGCTACCAGTTCTATAGAACCGGTAGCTCTGAAAAGGAGCAGACACAGAACCGGTTCTGTGTCTGCTGCTGTTTGGCCCACCCGCCTGCCTGGGCTCCTACCTGACCTTTATTTCCTGCTTTTTCAACCTCAGCTGCTTTGCACGGCACAGCTGAGGTTGAAAAGCAATTAAAAAGTGCTTTTTGAAACGCTGCGCAACCGTGTGCAGCGCTTATTAGCTGTCCTGGTGGCTCAGCTAATGGTGTAGCACATGCGCGCAAGACACAAATACCGAACTGGTAGTAATGCCAGTTGAATCCCACCCCTGCCTATAGGGATCTTTGAATTGACAGCTTTTATAGGCCCAGGTAAGTTTCCTTCAATCATTAGCAAAATAAACTTTAATTACAAGTTTAAGAACTTAAACATTTTGGAATAAACAGCAAAAGAATAGCTAGAAGTTTGATTTTTGGAAAGATACAAATGGACAAATGGTCCAGATAGATTTGAGATAAGAATTTGGAATTAATTATACGAATCCTTCTTAGAACAGAATAACATAACAGAGTTGGAAGGAACCTTGGAAATCTTTTAGTCCAACCCCTTGCTTAGGCAGGAAACCCTATACTATTTCAGACACAGTTCTAACTGTGAGGAAATTTCTCCTTAGTTCTAGGTTGCTTCTCTCCTTGATTAGTTTCCACCTGTTGCTTCTTGTCCTGCCTTCAGGTGCTTTGGAGAATAGCTTGACTCCCTTTTCTTTGTGGCAACCCCTGAGATATTGGAACACTGCTGTCATGTCACCCCTAGTTCTCCTTTTCATCAAACTAGACAGACCCAATTCCAGAAACCGTTCTTCATATGTTTTAGCCTCCAGTCCCCTAATCATCTTGGTTGCTCTTCTCTGCACTCTTTCTAGAGTCTCAGATTAACGTTTTGAGGAAAAATGTTTTTGTTTTGACTTCTCTTTAAAAACATAATAGGACAAAGATTGGATATTAGAGGAAACCAAAAGGAGCTAAAGATTACTATTAAAGGAGAAGAATACTTAAATTGGCTTATTGATACCGAATGGAAAAATATCTTAACACTGGATATAATGAAGATAATTTTAAGAGTGTTTGCCTTTACAGTTTAAAGATGGAGTGGAACAGGAATAAGCTTTACTGGACAAGAGTGAAACGGATCTGAAAGTGGATTTAAAAATGATAAGCTACAAGAATAATGTGGAAAAAAGATGTCATGCTAGATATTAAAAAAGCCAGTGGGTGTCTTAGTAATTAAAGGGATATACAAATAACAAACCCAGAGAGTGACCTGGATAATTTTCCTGTATTGGATATACAAAAAAGGCTTGTTAAAGCTTTGAAGAATTTTGTGAGAAAGAAGAAAGAAAAAATGAAAAAAAATCAAGTTCTGGAACATTAAAACAATATTTGAAATGATTAAATATCAAGTTTGATAAAAGCAAAAGGAATGAAGAGTTGTTTTAGTTGATCAAGGATATGTGGATAGATATGTTATTCTCTCTGGTAATCCTTAATGTATATTTGCCGACCAGTACTGAAGAATGAGGTTTTAAGGATTTGTTTACAGGTAGTCCTAAACTTATGACCACAATTGAGCCCAACATTTATGTGGTTAAGTGAGAAATTTGTTGTGAGTTTGCTCCATTTTATGACTTTACTCACCACATTTGTTAAGTGAATCACTTCAGTTCTTAAATTAGTAACATGGTTATTAGGTGACTAATAACGGTTATTAGGTTTCCCCACTGAGTTTGCTTGTCAGGAGGTCGCAAAAGCGGGTCACATGATTCCAGGACTCTCCAATCATCATAAACATGAGTCAGTTGTCAAGTAGCCGAATCTAAATCATGTGACCATGTTTTTTTTTTACTGCAATAGTCATAAGTGTGAAAAATGGTCATAAGTCACTTTTCTTTAGTACCGTTGTAACTTTGAACGGTCACTAAATGAACTGTTGTAACTCAAAGACTACTTGTATAGATAAGAGATCTAAAAGTGGAAGACAAGATCATTTATTGTATTTTAAGAGATGATAAATTACTAGAATGTTATACTAGTTGAGATGAAGATATTTCTTTTACTTTACTATTTCCTTATTTTTTATTTTTATTTTCTGCAGTATTTTTATTTTATTTTTTATTTCTTTTAGTTTGCATTTTTTATTTTTAATTGTAATTTCTAATAAAATTACTATATTAAAAAGTCATCCTACTGAAAGAAGTTAGATTTATATCTAAACAGCATGATTAATACTAATCATGTTTTTCTATCACATTCTGCAAACTTTATAGGCTCAGGCAGAAAAACAAGTCTTTCTAGTCATTAAAAGTATCATTTGTTTGGGGTTGAGGGTACTATCAAATAATTTTATTTTACTGAAAGATAAGGTTGAAAATATACTTAAAGTCATGTTGGAAGTACAGCCAAAAGCCATATATGTAAATGCATTTTATTTTTGAATTTTGAACATGCTAAATTAACAACAACAACAAAATAGAGAAATATCATATTTCCTCTGAAGACTTTTAATTCATGTATTGGAAACACTACATAACAAAACATTTTGTTGACATCAACTACTTACAAACATTTTTTAAAAGCCAGCATAATATAATCTAGGCAATTTTTCTACATGGTTATGTCAACACAAATATCTTTACAAACGCTAAGATATTTCCATCTGTCTTACACATAATATGCCTCAAACATCATTATAAAAATACTATTTTTTTTAAAAAAGAATTCAATTATCTCACTTTTCTTTGAAGTTTTGAGAAATAGTTTTTTAAATCTATATTTCATAGCCATCTTTCAGCATTATAGTCTTTTGAATGCAGTTTGCATTATAAACCAGTAATATGAAATATCCAATGATAGAAGTAAGTATCTTACATGGAAAATAAAATGCAGTTTCAAATATTTGATGAGAGCAAATATTAAAAACGTTAAAACCAGAAGCCATAGAAAAGTAGAATGGTTTTCATAGCCAGACTGTTCTCTGTACAGAGGAAATTTGAAAGGTAGAGGCTACCAATATGTTGTTTAGAATTTTAAAGCCCTGAAGTATTTCAAATTGAGTAAAACATAAACTGACAAGGAGCACAGTTGATGCAGAATGAATGGATACATCATTTGATTATCCAGCTTCAAGAAGGATGAGAATCATTAATTTATTTTATCGGCAGAATTTGGAGAATAAAGCAGCTCAAGCGCGAGGCACATCGTAAAACCATAATGGTTAATATGAGAAGAAGCCTTATCAATATTGTAGGTCCATTTTAAGCCGAGAATGCAGCAAAATTATATTTGAAGAATATTATCTCTCCCTTACTATTCGAATATAAGACTGGACCAAAAAAAAATTTTATAACAACTTTTATAATGTTTATTTATTTATATTGCCTTGCATTTTTATAAATAAGTGGGATGGCTAACACACCCCTTTCCCCCTTTTTCCCCCCCTTAACAATAACCCTGTGAATAATTGGTTGGGACGCACTGGCCTGCAAACCCAGCCGGCTTTATGCCCAAAGGGAGACTGGCCGCCCTGACGGTAAACAGGGTCCAAGGCTTAAAAGTCCACAAGTCTTAAAGTTGCCAAGGTTGGAGACCCCTGTCTTAAACAATAGATTTGTTCAGTCAAGGAGTCAACAAGAGATAGTTCAAATGAACACTTTTAATTTGCTTGACAGACATACATTATATTCTTTTAAAATACTTAGTGGGATAGTATTTGCATCTGGGTTGAAATATATCAACTTTTTCCCCCTGAAGAATATTTACTACTATTGGCCTTCAGTAACCAAGGCCATTTATTTTCCACCATTGTACAATTCTCCCTTTCTTTTTTAAGCCTATAAATGCTGATGCCCAATTTTTTTTTATTTGATAGGAATTGTTTTACATTATTTTCAGTCTGAAATTAGTACTTTTGGTCACCAGTTTTCTTGAAGCCACCCGTAAACATATTCATAAACCAGCAGCATCACTGCACCACCTAGAAAGGAAAGAATTTTTTGAAGTACAAAATTTAAGAAGTAGCACATCATGGAAGGAATTCTGACTTTTCTATACCAATCAGTTGAAATTATTTGGAAATAAAGAAATGTTTGGGTCTTGCATTTTATATTTTGGTGCAGAACTTTGTACGCACAATATGTATTATACACACAATGTGTATGTATTATGGGGGAGAAGCCATCAAAATGCAGCAAAGCTTTCTTAAGTCCACAGCATGTCTTCACTGGTCTAAAGCCAAATTCACCCAGTTGTCATTTTACAACAGACTGGGTGAATTTCCCACATGGGAAAAAATAGCTATGTCTATTAGTTATTTCCTGGACAAAATAAACTTTTTATGAAGGGAATCTCCATTGTAAAAATATTAGGAGAAACTATTTTGTATACTTCACATCTAATAGGTATTTCAAATGAAACAATCTGACAGATCTTTTTGAGATTACGCCTTCATTAGCTGCTGAGTAAGCCAACACAAAGAGAAAAACATTCTGTGTTTATTTAGAAGGTGGTAATAGTTTTCTTGTGGTCTTTATCATAGCTGATCAAAGACAAAGTGAACTGGAAGTTTATTATCCTTGGAGCATAGTTCCAATTCCCATTATGTAATCTGATCTAATCTAGTGACCATAGTGGTCAACCAACATAGGAATATTCATATGAGAGAATAAATGAAATTAATTTTGATGGTTCTGGTTTTAAACTTCACACACTAATAATACATGCATAACCTGGGGAGCACAGGTGGTCCTTGTTTAATGACCATTCATACAGCAGCTGTCTGTTTGAATTTACGGTGGCACTGAGTGAGTGGTGATTATAACAGTTCCTTGTAGTTAAGGCTGTTGCAGAATCCCTCAGTGACATGATTGTGATTTGCAACCTTCCTTGATGGCTTCTCACTAGCAAAGTCAATAGGGAAGCTGGTAGGAAGTTGCTAGTAACAGTCACACAAGGGCCTTGTTTAATGGTTCTCACTTATCAGCATCATGGACTTCTGGAACTGCTGTTGATAAGTGGTACAGTCATGTGTTTTTTGTTTTTTGTTTAAACTTATGACCACATCACCCAATGATGCAGTTTCTGGTCCTAATTAAGGACTACCTGTATACAAAATGAGTACATAAATAACATCTGAACAAATTTTAAAAATCCAGGGTCAAATATATCCATGATAATATTTTTACCAAGACAATCTCCTCCAACTATGTACCTTTCCAAATGTGTGGATTTGAACCTTTTTCAATGGCCATGTTAGCTAGAGATTCCTGGAAATCCACCTATTTGGAGGGAGGTTCATATTCTGGAAAGATGTATTCAGGAACCCAATCTTGGGTATATGTTCCAAAGGGCTGGGGTGGAAATATCCCAGCACTCAACTTCCCACTGTTCCTTAAATGTGTTCATTTCCACCCATTAACTTTTGTATATACAATTAAAGGCCTATGCCCATGATGGCGAACTTATGGCACGTGTGCTGGAAGTGGCACGCAGAGCCATTACTGCTGGCACAAGAGCCCTCACCAAGAGCAGGTCTACTGCAGCCGACAGCTGATTGTCGGGTATCTGGTGCGCATGCACAGGGGGCGGGGATACACGGCAGACACGTCAGCATGCACAGAGATGTGCGGCGCACGCAGGGGGTCATTCATGCATGTGCAGAGATGTGCGGTGTGCGGGAGGGTCACACGTGCATGCGCAGAGATGCAAGGCATGCACGGGGGGGCACACGTGCATGTGCATGGGGCGGACCCCCACGCACACACAATTATCGGCACAGGAGCCCAAAAAGGTTAGCCACCACTGGCCTATGCAATAGCTGGAATAAAATAATAGGCTAATGACACCACCTGCCAAAAGGTATCAGTTTGATTTTACAGGTCAGTTATAATGGAAAGAAGATAAATTAAAACTAAAGTCTGCTTCAACATCTGGCAAATAGGGTAGAGATTTGGGTTTGGGTATGTCCTTTTACCAGATTTTTTTTCTTGCTTTTATTTACTGTACCGTTGATTGAGCAGTGAGCATGTATGAGGGAGAAAAAGAAACCAAGAACAGTAATAACATAGTATATAATAAGAGACATAGTACAAATCAGACTACGTATTTGGAGTCTGAAGTTACTGAATCAAAATAAACTACAATGGTACTTTGGTACTCATCGTTAATTGGTTCTGGGAGACACAATGAGTACCAAAAATGATGAATATGAAACACATTTTTCCCATAAGGAATACTGTAGTGAGTCAACAAGGCAGCTGACACTGACAAGTTCTAGCTTGTGCATTGAGTACCAAACAAATGATGAGTACCGGGACATAATTTTCATGTCAAAATGCATTGAGTACCAAATTTGATGAGTTTCAAAGAGGTTGAGTACCAAGGTACCACTGTATATAAATAAAATTATGATAGCATTAATAGTGAATGAGAAAAGAATTACCTGGTCCTAGCCTCATGATCTTGGGAACCAAGCCTTTGTATAAAGCTAGAAATCTGTAGAAAAACAATGAAAAATTTCAGTTACATTGATCGGGGTTTCTTAATAGCTCATCAGTCTGCTTACAACAAAACTTGGACTTAGCTGGCTTATGTGCTTCCTGGAAAAGACAATGGATACTTAATTTCTGACAGAATATTTTAGTGAATAGTAGAGAAGTGTTGTCCTTATGCAAGGTTGAAAGCATTGCATTCTATCCTTTCTGAAACATGCACCATTCTAATGGCTCTACTTTAACTATGTTGTGATTGAGTTCTTACTTTAGACCAGTGGGCCGTGGTCCACTGGTGGCCCGCGAGAAAATTTTGGTGGGCCGCAGAGAAATCTCACCCCCAGAGCATCCTCACAAAGCAATTAATCCAGGCTGTGCAGAAACACAAGGCTGCGCCGCCCACATGGCCCACAGGAACCCTCCCCGCCCACTCACTCCTTACCCGGCAAACTTGCTGCTAAATTGCTATTTTTCCTTTTTCTGACCATTAGCTGTTCTGCTGTGCTGGGAGTTTTATATTAGCTAGGAAGCAGGAAATGGTTGGATTTCTTGCTTTCTAGCTAGTCTTTAGATCTTTGGCTCTGCTTTTAAGCACAGCCGAATCTCTCTTAGAACTGAAGGTTCTATTATTCAGTGCAGACTCACGGCAAGCAAATTTTATGTGACAGACTGAGCTGCCAATGGCAGATAGATAGATCACTGAATGATTCTGTGAGCAACTCAATCTGCCTGCCTGCTTTGCCTGATTTTGGGTAAAAGTTGCTCCTTTTTTAAATAAAAAATTCAATGTTTACATACATGGTGTGTTGTGAGTTAATTTTGTGAGTTTGCTTGCTAGCAAATTTTATGTGACAGACTGAGCTAGCCAATGGCAGATAGATCTCTGAATGAATCTGTGATTCTAGTGAGCAACTCAATCTGCCTGCCTGCTTTGCCTGATTTGGGGTAAAAGTTGCTCTTTTTTTATAAAAAATCAATATTTATATAAATATTTATAATATGTACATACAAGCCATGCCCAGCCAGTCACATGACCACCAAGCCACACCCACAAATTAGGCCACGCCCACAGAACTGGGTAGTGGTCCCTGGGATTTAAAATTATAAGTTTGGTGGTCCCTGAGGTCCAAAAGGTTGGCGACCCCTGCTTTAGACTATTTGCATACATGAAGTTTGGAATCCTAGTACTATATTGATGCCATGAATACACTAAAGTCATGTTCCAGATCAATTGTATGCCAGCTCATTAAACAAGCAGATGTTGCACTCTCATTCCTCTATAGACTAGGGTAGAACGCTGACTAAAGAAATGGCAGAAAGTTAGAAATGTGGGAGGACGAGTGGCGTTTCTCTGAAGTAGCTCTTAGGATGACTTTGATTCTTCAGATGCAAAACCCTTTTTGATATATGAAACAGCCTTTTCTGTATAATTTGCATCCAGACATAATCAGGGCCTCTTCAACCTACAGTTTTCATTGTGACCTCTAGATCTGCTTAAAACCAAACATTCTTGCTTCCACTAACCCCCTTTGCAGAAATGTTGACAAGCTGTCTTTCCTCAATCTCAATATGGGCAAACAGCATGTTTTTAGTATTTACAATTGAAACAATTAAATGTAGACTATCTTGGTGTTGGGGGAAAAAATGGCCACCCTTGCCCCAATGCACCCATTGATACTAAGGTGTATAAACTGAATGGTCTGCTGTAGAACACTAGGGTCTTTTCAGAATAATATAATAAGAAATTTGTTAAATGAAAATTCAGAAAACTCAGGCTAAAGAAGAATTTTCTTTTAATTTCATGTGTATATTTTGAATTGTGAAGCTTTGAAAAGGTTTGATATATAAATACTATGCAGAGAGATTTTTAGGGACCTGATGAAATCTAGTGTTACATAGTGAAAATCTGCAATGCGATTTTACTGAAGTGAATACTTCACCCTTCTTCTTTATAAATGGTTGCCATCGTTTTAAAACAGGTCCTGTACTTGATTTCTCCGGGCACAGGCTGTGGTCCTTGAATCCTACTCTTTGCAACATCAAAAGGGATGTTAATAATTGAGGCTATTGTTCCTGAGGCTAGCCCAATTCCAAACTTTCTCAGAAACTCCAATGTTGGATCCTGGATGAACAAATAAGCAAACCAACAAAACAGCTGAGAGAAGAGGAGGAAAAGAAAGACGATGGATTGGGGAAAGAGAAGGACTGTCATAAAATGAACCAAGTTAAAATAGGAATAGAAGCACCTCAACTGGTTAAAGACTATGAAATAATATGCATTTAATCAGAAAGCTTGCATGATACAATACACTCCTGCTATTCTAGTGGAATGCATTAGGACTTCCAATGCCAGGGCTCCATTTCTTGACAATCCGATTGGCTATGTTTTTACACATGGTCTAAATTGCTGAAGTACACATTTCCTCACACAGGATTTATAAACACAGTTCATAAAAGCAAGACCAGTTCAGCATATGGGGATGATTTGTATAATTGGGCTTCACAATGTACTTAGTATTACTGTATCAAAACGGGAGAAATCTAAGCACACTATTAGCTAATTGGCCAGAATATTTTACAAATGACAGCAACTTCCACCATGAAGCCTACTAAAATGCTCATTTGTGCATTGGACCCCCAAATGTTAAATTAAATAAAGGCTAATCTCAGTCTGCTGCCTTCCTCCTCCAGCTTTTTTTTTTTTTACATTTAAGCTTTGCGTGTAGCTGATGCACTGTACCAAGGGGGCCTGGCTTCCTGCTATTAACAATCCAGCAACGTTAGAATTGCAGAGCAGATTTCTATGCCTTTCTGTATCAGGAACAGTAGTAACTCAATGAAGCAGATTGGCTGAAGAATGTACAAAACGTTTTGTCCAAAGCCTACAATTTTGCCTGGCTTTGAAAAATTCATTAACTAGCTATCGATAAAGCCAGCTTTAAAACAACAGCTTTCTGCATGTGCTGACACAATCCAGCAGTTCATGCTTTCTCAGATGGCCTTCCTACCCAGGACATTAGTTTAGTGAGAGTAAAATTTCCTCAATAAAGTTTTAATCTCATGTGTGTGAATACTGCAAACTGCAAGTGAATTCTGTTATGCTAAATTTCCTGTTGAGCCTGTTTATACTGTACAACCTAAAAAAGTTCTTTTGCCATTTTGTGCCATGCAAGTACCGAAAAGGTCTTTTGAATGTATGGGGTAATTTGCTAAATGAAGGTCCTTCAATGCAATCTTTCCCAACCTGGTCCCTTCCATCCCTCTAGATGGATTGAGTTCCAAGTCACATTGCCTTCACATTGCCCTCACATTGCCCATATTAGTTGGAGCTGATGACAGTTGTAAGTAACTGCAGGGCACCATATAAAGAAAAATTCTTAGAGCAGCTTCATAGAGGAGGATGCCATATTTGGTGTGCTCCTCAATTCTCAAAAGCTGAACAAATGTGGACAATCCTTGAAGTTCAAACCAAATACTGTACATTGTTCATACAATATTAGTACTATTTGGGCTTGGAAATGTCCCAGTTAACGTCTAAAAGACACATACTATTGGATCTATTAGTACTGGAATTTGTATTTCCAGGACTCAAGTTTTAATACCTTATCCTATGGGGACAATAGTTTCACTGCAAATCTAGTTTTCAAGAATCAAATATACTGCCTACTTTCCAATCTTACTGTGGAGGTTCTCCTGTTTATGTTCCTTTGTGAGATAGCAACAGCTTCATTATTCTGATAGACTTACTCTTTTAGTAGATATAACACAATAGGTTAAAGGGCAAGTACAAGTTAAAGGGTGTTTGGAGTTCAAACACTAACATTTGTTTGGTGTATTCAATTTGTGGCTCCGATGAAATCCATTTGTTCACAGGTACATTAACTTATCTTATGTAATACTATACTGCAGTTTTTAAAAAGTCCACCTCTGTCAGATATGCACTCTGTAGCCTTAAGACAAGCCATTTGCCCTTTTAGATCAACACTGTACTTCCAAGGAGAGCCAACTAAATGTCTTGAACATGTTTGTTTATGTTAGCTATCATTATAATTTTAATTTTCAAGGCTGCTCACTTGCTGATGGCCTTGTAAGGCTTACAGGAGGTTAAAAGAAATAATAACAGCCAGAAGAAGAATATGTAATAAATGATCATGTTGGGAGAAAAAAATCAGTTCAAATGATGGATTCAAATCACTTTTTGGTCCAGTGCCTTGGGGGAAGAGTAAAACCTTCAGGTTTTCTTAAAGGAAGTAGGGTAAGAGTCACAGGGATCTTGGGTTTAGATGTAAGATGTGAGAGCACTATTATTCCTTTTGGAAGGTCCATAGGTCCAGTTTTGGAAAAATGGAAGTTATGGAAATATTTGGTTCTCACCTGTAGTACTCTCAGTTTTTTCAACTGTTTGAAAAAAGTTGGAACAATATTCCTTATCTCAGATGGGTCAGTGAAAGAGTTTAAAATAATGTGCATACCTTATTGGCAGGAATGATGTTTTTCACATTGAAGTAGAATCCAAAATAGACCATATTAAAAACTCCATGACGTCCCAAAGTAGCAGACAGCCCTTTGTTGAGTCCACTCAGACCCCACCCATTGGCCTGAATTATTTGGTGAGCTTTAGCAAAAGTGGATGGTTGCTATACAAATAAAGCAAAAGACAAAACTTCTCTATAAATATTTCAGTAGTGTGCATAACTGGCTTAGATCATTCAAGTGGGTTTCCTTGTCTGGGAACAGAGTTGAATTTGGATATCTCCAGTCTTACTAGAGCCTTGTATCTTTCACTCATTATTTTTAATTTTTCATCATGAACAATAAAATCAATTATGTTTTTTATTCATTCTTTTCCCATGTGTACATATAAATAGATTGATGCTCACACTATGTATGTAAAACAAAGATAACTTTTTCAACTATCCGATCCTCATCCCTTTTTGGATATCGGAATGGTTCCATTGGTTTTTTTTTTCTTACTTTCTATTTTTTAATTTTGAATTCCTAATGTTTTTCTTCCTTGACATAATTTATCCAGACCTTGCACAGTTTTTCACCAACTGAATCATATTTTGTTCTTTTAGTAACATTTAGTGGATTGTAACATTGAATATTATGAGTCAATGGATTCTGATTTCATATATATCCAAATTAATCTAGACAAACCAATCCACATTTTTTCATGTGCACTTTACCTTTTCATTGAACCTATATCTTCACTTCCCTGCATATTTGGCAAAGCAAAACCACTTTCATTTAGATACTTCCCCTTTCTCTTAATTTCACAGACAGGCAAATTATCTATGTGACTTTCATTCATTTTCTTCTTTATCCCAGTGGTCAGTGGTGGGATTCAAATTTTTTTACTACCAGTTCTATGGGCAGGCAGGGGAAGGATACTGTAAAATCTCCAGTCAGAGGTGGTGTTAAGTTCAGTCGGTGGGTCCCAAGAATAGACGAGGCTTGAGTAGTGAACAACAGCTCTTTATTAAGCGGATAGATTCTGAGACAAAACCCTAGCGCGCGGCAGCTCTTCTTATAGAGCTGGCCGCGGCTAGGCAGCCAATGACAACTCTTTGAGTTTGCCGCGCTTGGTTTTAGCCAATCGGGGCAAACCCTGTATGAGCCAATCAGGAACGTTCAAGCCATCCAATCACGATCCAGCTTGTCTGGGCCAATAGGAATGCAGGGTTTCGAGCCTGCTAATATGGAACAGGTGGTATTTCCTGGTTCTCCGAACTACTCAAAATTTCTGCTACCGGTTCTACAGAACTGGTCAGCACCTGCTGAATACCCCCTCTGCCAGTGGTATGTTAACCATTAAGCAGACTAAGCATGTGCTTAGGGCACCAGGCCCAAAGGGGGCACCACAAAGTTGAGAAAGAAAAAAAACCCCAATGAAGCTTGGCTTCGTTTGTACAGTATGTACAAAGGAGGTTGGGCACCAAGATTTGTCAGTGTTTAGGGCACCAGTGAGCCTTAATCTGCCACTGCTTTAACCCATCCTATTTACCATTTATGTTCCAAGTGGCAAAAGCAACTGGACTTTGTTTTTTCCCTTTGAAAATGTTTTTGTTTCTCATCCAAGTACTGAAGAAGCTTCTTGGATGAGAAATGAAAACGTTTTCAAAGGAAAATAACAAAAAAAAAAAAAAAAAGTCCAGTTGCCTTTTGGAAAAAGTACCTTTGGAACAAGGTTCACCATGCATTCAAGCCCAGTTGCACTTGTGCTCCATATAGCATTCCTGCTAACAATAAAAACAATAAAGCTCAGTTTGGGTATATTTTGGCTAATGCCTCATGCATGGTCAAAGCCCAGGTTTACTCCAAGTGGGCATATATTGCTGTGCAGGCTGGAACCTCTAATCTAGAGACTACTTTGCAAATCCACATATGGCTGCCTGCATATTTTTTCCTGCATTTCCCCAGCTAGGAGGTTTATGCACATATGCATACATAGAACATCTAGGTCCTTAAGCTTTCAAAATTCCAACCCAAGCCAATTGGTGTGGAAGTTTTTTTTTATATATATAATTGTCTAGCCCCAAATTAAATATGGTTTTTTTCCTATCAAGGTTTTATTTGTTTAGTTTTGTTATTCACTAAAGTTATATTTGTGTAATCAAATGTTTAATTAGAAAGGCAAAACACGACTGTCACAAGGATGCTTATATAGGGAAATTAAGACCATTTTGACTACAACTCTTTAAATGATGTTTATGTCATCTTGTATTCATTTGTTTAATGACAAAATATCATTGAAGTAAATCACCCAAACGAATCTTGCCATATCAAAGTCATCTGGTTTCTGCTTATTCAGGTGACAGTCAGGCTGGATATTCTTTTAATATATTGCTTCATTTTTATTTACATATGCTTGCCAGGTATTTATAACTTGGTCTGGTAAAAAACAGCGTAAAGAAGTGAATATCCTGTTGATTAGGCCCAGAGAGAGGAGGCTTTGACTTAGTTATGGAAACTCACCATTAGTTGAGCCATGAATTAATCCAGACACTCTCAATTCAAGCTATCTCTGTTTGGAAGAGTAACAGCAGCTGGCAGCATCCTGCTAATTTTGACTGATCTTGAAAAATCTACCAGTTTCTTTCTACTGGATGGAAGATGACTAGTGAATACTAAGGTTTAGATCAAATTGAGAAGTAAAAAATGCACCCCAGAAGGTAGTCATGGAAGGCCACCTCTTTACTACTGTCAGGAGAACTACAAGGTTATCTTTATGTAGTTACCAGGAGTCAAACTAAGTTTGAAGGAGACTCTACCTTATCCATTTGAAAGAGGGAACCCCCATTTGTAGTATATTATTTTGAACTCCTAAAGGAATTAACGTAGTCCCATTATAGCAATTATTAGCTGTGGTGGCACAGTGGTTAGAATGCAGTACTGCAGGCTACTTTTGCTGATCACCGGCTGCCAGCAGTTGGGCAGTTCAGGTCTCACCGGCTCAAGATTGACTCAGCTTTCCATCCTTCCAAGATTGGTAAAATGAGCAGCCACATTGTTGGGGACAATATGCTGACTCTGTAAACTACTTAGAGAGGGCTGTAAAGCACTTTGAAACAGTATATAAGTCTAAGTGCTATTGCTATTTCTACCTTGAAACATGGATCAGAAAATAATAAATATGAGTTTTCGGTACTAGTTAATTATGGACTTAAAGGAGGACTGTACTGACACATTTTAATCTTGTCCGGATTTTTCTATTCATTTTTCTGACTTCAGCAAGAGAAGAAAAGCCCCTTTGTATATTCATCATTTTGCTTGTCAATAAATTTGTGGATAACCTGTTATTAAATTATATATTCTTATTACGTGAATTTTGTAGTTACCCTAAAAATTAAGCCAGCAAATCTGCCTTGTCAATTACCATGACCTTCTATAAGCTTTGCTAGCATTTTTTTTAAATTAAAAAAAAATTAGGAAAGGATTTTCAACCACTTTTCTCTCTTTCCTTTTCTTTAGAAAATTCTTGAACATATTCAAACATGTCAAACCGTATTGTTCACAGAGAGATTCATTTCTATTGCATTTGAAGTCAAACACCATGTTTATTTACTTAAGAATCCTGTAGAGAAATCATGAAGAACAGCAGAATTATTAAGTTTCAGAAGGGGGTTGTGAAGTTCCCCTGTCAGTTTCTGAATGTTCCTAAATTATAAATGCACTTGCTATATGTACTCAGACCTTCTGAGGTGGAAAAGTTCGACTTTAGAAAGTTGTTTCCTAAGCTAGAGTTGCTTTGCAACTATTTAATCATGTCAGTTTGGTAAACGTCACCTTATCAGATTGCAACTTAAATCTACAACCCCAAATACAGTAGATTTTTAATAATTAAATCTGGTAGAAAACTGTGGGACTTATGCTGGGAATACTTCTGAATAGTTTTGAAAATGCAGCTGCTGTTAATCTATCTGCAAGAGTGAAAATGGACTAGAGAGGGCACTTAATTACTTCCTCTGTGGGTAAGAATAAGGAGAGAAATCTCATTTATGAAGGTAGTAGTGCCAAAGGAGCATTTCATCCCAAAGTGAGTATCACTCATAGATATAGCAAGCTTGACCTTCAAACACAGGGGAAATTAGAACAGTATCTGAAAAAATAAAATAAAAATATTTAGATGGGATTTAGATGAGGAAAACATTGTTGGACAAAAGCAATCATTAAAATTTTTATTTCAGAAGGCTAAATAAGAATTGTACACACAAGAGGATGGGACACAGTTTTCACCCTCCTTACTGTGTCACATAGCTTTATATTTAAAATTCAGGAAACTTAAAAGTAGTTTGTGAGAAGGCATATTTATTACTCAAAGAGACTGACTAACTAACTAACTAACTAACTAACTAACTAACTAACTATAAGCTGAGAATTCCTAAGCTTTTAAGTACATATAGAAAGTGCATTTTGAACCTGTTTAATTCATTTAGTCTTTTTAAAAAAATCATAATCGTCATTGACTCCTGGCAACTGCCTAGACAAGTCCCTGCAGTTTTGTTCGCAAGATTTCAGAAGTGGTTTGCCATTGCCAGCTTCCTAGGGTTGAGAGAATGAGAGTGACTGGTTCCAGGTCATCCAACTGGTTTTTTGTTCCTAAGAAGGATTAGAACCCATAGAGTCTCCTAGTTTCTAGCCTGGTGCCTTAACAGCTACACCAAACTGCTTGTCTGTTTAGTCCAGTGCTTAAATATATAATTACTAGATGGTTATTATGTGTGATCAGGAATACAGGGTTGTAAAAAGGGAGGGTTTTTTCAATATGTAGAAATTTATTCATTGATTGTTTGTTGGATAAATCTGATTGTGTGAGTATGTGGAGAGAGAAATCAACTATGCATGTTTGGTTCTACTTATGTTGGGCCACCACAAATAAGAAATAAAGCTTAGTATAGTATTGAAGACTATACTTATTAAGTGCACAATAATCTATTATATCTGGCATATGGATACCCAGGGGTGGGATTCTACAGATTCACACCTATTCGCTAGAACCGGTTGTTAACATTCTAAGCAGTTCAGAGAACCGGTTGTTAGAAGAAATTACTGGCCTAATCCTGTAAGGAAGGCAGGAAGGAAACATTCTGGTGTTTCTTACAGAAACTGCCTCTTCGTTAACCCTTATTACATTCTTGGCAGGACTAGACTTCCTGTCTCGGGAACGTCTCTGGAGTTTTTTTCCCCTCCTTTGCTGGTACTTTGCTTGTGTGGAGTGACCATTCAAAGTTACAGTGGCACTGAAAAAAGTGACTTATGGCCGTTTTTCACACTTACAACTGTTGCAGCATCCCCACAGTCACGAGAGGCCAGGCGAGGAGATGTGTGCCTCAATGTGAGTGATATTGAGTTGGCCATGCCCAGCCAGTCACATGACCACCAAGCCACGCCCACCAACTAAGCCACGTCCTCAGAACCGGCTGTTAAAAAATTTGAATCCCACTCCGGATGTACATTTGCTCCGCACTATATCTACAGTTATTAATGAATCAGGGAAACTGGCCAGCAGTGGTGATCCCTTTGATGAATTCACACACTCATATCCACTAATGGGTTACATGACAGAGTTAGAATCATCTATTGTCCTGACCAAGAAATATGGTAGTTTACTCAGGCTACGACATTTAAATTTCTAATTCTTCTCTCCAATTAATCATTTTTTACTATACTGAGAATGCTTGGGAAACTCCATCATAAAATTTTGAAGCAGCACTTCACTAGAGTATAGCATAGGACTTAGCAAAATAAGTTAGGAGGAAAAAAGAATTTTTTCCATTTTCCATGTTTTCCTTCTGTTCCCTCTTCTGATAGAACCTGAAATTCATTTTTTTAATTATAGCATAAGATAATAAATTATTTGGGATTCATTCCTAAAACCTCTTCTCTCTTCCCCCCTCCAGTGTATTTTATCGTATATTTGATTTGATTTGTCAGGTATTTTGATGGGACAACACTTACACTGGAATCACCACTTATTTTTAACCAACTCAAGAAATCCACCCCCAGAGCTTAATGAAGATATATACATACAATTCCCCAACATATTGAAAAAAACCCCATCCCAGTTACTCTACCTCTTTGAAAGCATCCCGATTCGCCTGGAGGCTAACCTTGACTACTTCAAAAGGGTTAACCACAACTGCTTCTGTTAGCCCGGATCCCAAGCCCGCAACTGCAAATGTCTAAAAGAGTTAAATCAATCAGTTTTCATGTGCTATGGTAAAACATCTCCATATATCACATTGTAAAACTGAGCATAATATGATGACTAATATGATGAAAGTGGAGAGACCAATTCTTCTGCAGTAGCATGCCATTCCTAAACAGCTTTCATCCTTGATTAGATGTTGACAATTCATGCCGAAAAAAATCACAAAAGCCACAAACCGCATTCCAAATATTCAAAATAAAATGTCAAAGTCCTATCAACAATGCATTTCCTTTAGCTGGAAAGAAAGTTTATGACTGTTTTAAGAAATACATATGGGGAAAAGCATATCATCCACTTCCTATTTAGGAAGAAAGCACTGCTGCATCAGGAATAATTTACCCATTGTTGTGTACATTGTGTATTCATAGAAACAATTATTTACATCACTTACAAGAAGCATATAAAACAAAGAGATAACTCAATAATTCTAATGCCAATAATATACAGTATAATGTTGCTATATTCCCAATTAAATGAAACAATTCATTTAAATAAATTCTCCATGATAAACTTCACAACCAGACATAATTGACTTGGTAGCACTGAGTCAAATGTTCCATTTAAGAAATCAGCTAATTCTCAGCCAGTCCTTGAGTATTGAAGATTTGTCCTGAAATGAATACAAACTCCAGCTCCTTGGTAGTGCAATGGTGGTTTATTCATTAGCTCAGCAAACTTCCGGTTTGTCGGCTTCGGCAGCGGCAGGGATTCGCGATACTGCGCGATCCCTGTGGCGCTAGCCATCTTGGTGCCTCCACCTGCACCATGTTTTAACCTAAGGCTTAATTACCACCTATATGTGCCCCAACCCCCTTTAACAATATGCACCACATCAATACATGAAAAGAGCCATTTCCAGCAGTGCAGTTGTTTCAGAATCCATCCTCCATCCCTGTAGTTGTTGCAGAATCCACCCTCAGCTCTGCTGAGTCATTCCAAAGCCATTGGCCAGCACACAAGCAGAAATACAGATCCAACAGCAGTAGAGATAAGGTGACATGACCCACTGATTTGCTGTGAGGCATATTCGAAGCTGACGGGGTCCAAGTGAACTCAGAGCCCGACAGGTGGCCCCCTCTACCAAACCCAACTCTAACCTTGCCTGGCTTTTAGCCTTTCTTGTCAGAGAAGAGTGTTTGTTGTTTGCTGAGCTAATGAATAACTACAAACTACACTACAAAGGAGCTGGAGTTTGTATTCATTTCAGGACAAATCTTCAATACTCAAGGACTGGCTGAGATGAGTTTAGAGTTCACAAACATATTATATATTTTGTTCTATAACTTGTTGGTGGGAGAGCGATATGGCGGAAGAAATAGACCATGCCCAGAACTAATGCTATGATATCTAAAAAAAAGAATACAATGCACTGAAAACATCTAAAAGCCTACCAGAAAACATTCTACAACAGTTTTCAAGAACGCTTATCTTTACTGGTATATAGGTAGTCCTTGACTTACAATCATTTTGTTTCGTAACTGTTTTAACGTTACAACATCACTGGAAAAAGTGACTTACAACTGGTCCTTGCACTTATGACCATTGTAGCATTCTCCACAATCTTGTGATCAGAATTTGGGTGTTTGCCAACTAGCATGTATTTAGGGTAGTTGCAGTGTTCTGGGGCCATGTGACCACCATTTCCCAGCAGGCTGCCATCAAGCAAAGTCAATGACCTCATGATTCAGTTAACAACTGCAGTAATTTGCTTAATAATCATGGCAAAAAGGTCATAAAATTGGGTGCAAATTACTTAACAACTGCTTTGCTTAGCAAAGGAAACTGGAACTGGCCCCAATTATGGTTGTAAGTCCAGTACTACCTGTATTCACACACACACACACACAGACACACGAAATATTTATTTGGATTCAGCAGCTGTAAAATACTGAAAGTTTGATGTAATTGTTGCTTCAAGATACACATTCTCCATCCCCTCCACTTAGGATTTCTGGAACACACATGAACATTCCCAAAATACACTTTACCAATACGAACAAATAACATTCACCATACTTGACAAAAATCCAGCACAGATTGAAATGGTGCTTAAAACTTAGAAAGCAGCAGCATGTTGTGGTTAGCCGGCAGCAGGTGTGGATGGCTGAGGAGAGCGAGGACTCAGATGAGGGGCCAGGACCATTAGGGAGTGAACTGCTGCCTTCAGCGATGAGGAGGTTCCCGAGAAGCCTGTGCCAAGTGCACGTGTGTGCAGAATTGCTCACAGGAAAGAGCAGCTACAACAGCACGGGCGACTTGGAAGTAAGGCTGCAAGGTAATGGCCCCTCCTTCAAGAAGATAAAAGGCAACTGTGCAGTGAACATTCTTTGTAGGAAGCAAAGACCTTTTGAAACTCAGCCTCATGGGCATTACAGTTGTTATTTGAAGACTTGTATTGTAAACTATTTCTTATGTGTTGTTTTTTGGCAGCCTTGCAAAAACTTGGCAAGGCTCTTTCTTGTCGGAGTTAATTAGTTGGAAGCAGCCTTTTGTCTGTGAAGAAACAAAATTCATAGATGAAACATTAAAAGGTTGGGCTGCTGCCTTTGTCTTGTGTTTGCTCTCCTGGAAACAGGTTTGGGTCAGAACACAGCAAGACTTTTATAATTCTTGTATCTTCTAGAATAAGTTGAAGCCTGAAATGAGGATCATTTCAGGAAATGCCTGAGACTTTTTAAATGAGTCAGAGGGAGAAAAATGGGGAAATAGCAATGTATAGGCGAAAATAATTAAATGTAAATTTGGATCAAACCTAAAATACTTACCTGGGATACACCCTACTACTTTTAAGAACAATCATACTTTGAGCAAAGTTGCATTAGTATCAGTGGAATGGAACATCTGGATCTTTGTAATTTATAAATTCCTCAGAATAATCTCACAATAGTCTTCTGCATATTGAATATGAAATTGTATTTGATTTATATTTTATCTGAACTGCCATGATTCAGACTTATGGTTAGTCTAATATAGAACAAGTAGCATAAGGTAGGCTCCTCCAAGACACACTCAAAGCAGAGCTCCTTCCACTTTATCCCCATTGGATAGGTAGACAGTGCACTAGAAGGGATTATGTGGGATATGGAATGTTGTATGCACCTGCAATATTTTCATGCTAATTGGCAACTCCATCTGTTGAAAGCCCCCCCCCAAAAAAAATTGGTTCCAGGTTGACCTACTAGGTTGGATTGCTTTGGATTGGAGTGAGGTCTGGAATTATGTCTCAGGAATCAGATGTTTCCCTTCACTTTATTATCCTCTCCTTTAAACCAGATAGTCCTTTATAGGAAACTTTGAAATTAGTTCTTTTTTTGGGATACAGAACTGCCAGCTGATACTGTTAACGGAATTGAAGGTCATTGGGGACCTTTTTTTGTTCACTTAATATCTCACTATTTATAAATGTCAATCTGTAGTGGTAATCTTTCACAAAGGACATTGACCCTAACCATTTTTAAGAATGGTAATTGGTGAATACATCAGAAGGAAGAATTTTGAGGACTATTTGATGAAAATAACATGCTTGGTGTTTGGCTAAACATTATACCATGTGCAGAATTAGTTCTCCTCTAAAGTATGGAATGAGGTCTTTTTTTCCTGAGGGGTTCTTTTAATGGTTACTTCAGACACATCAAGTTGACACCCATGAGAAAAATTCAACTTGTTGAACATTGGAGTCCCACAGTTAATTTAAAAATTTGAAATATCTTCTCAAGTTCCTTGGGCCAAGAGGTTTTGTAGTGTTATTGTTGAGTGAATTCGCTTAAAGGAGCAACAATTTATATGTAATCATCTATGCCAGTCTATTATCCTTTCAGACTATTGTTTTGTTTTTGGGTTGAACTGATTTGTGAATGGCTTCCATCTTGTCAGTTTGTGTTCTAAAGATTCCTTGAGCTACTTTCAGACTGTGATATCTTATTTTCAGTTGGGCTCATGAGGAGTTGGGCCCTACTACAGTCAGTTATCTTCCTTGCAAACACTTAAATACTTTATGCAGGTGTGCTAGATGTTCTTGCCAAGTGCTGTTGAAAATGATGATGTCATCTACATTGACAATAGTATATTTTTCAATTTTCCATGCTTCCCAGAACCCAAACAAGTGTACTTTTCCTTTGCCCAGTTACAGTATCATAGCCAATTTATAAGACATGATAATTGCAAATTGGCCAAGCTCATGCTGCAGTGGTTTTGGAACTCTCTGTGCAATCTGATCATTCAGATATGAAAATCCAGCATGTGGATTAAAGGTTGAACATGCCTTGCATTAAGCATTCTTAATCCAGTAACTGTCTGTTGTACTGAAACCATTCATTGATGGGTATTACAGGCCATATATCCCTTCTTTACTCTGGTTAGCAATCAAGAGATTTGTAGAGATTCCCCCTGACGTGGACGTATATCTTTTATTTTCTTCCAGACTCTTCATACAGAACACCTCTTGCTATTTCCTTCTGCTATGGCTTTATAAATGTGTTATACTCTATTAAATTCAATGACCCCCTGTATTATTTATTCAGAGTATACTGAAAAAATTATCCTAGTACATACATCTGCAAGATGAATTACCATTTTCTCTGTTAAAAAGATATGCAGAATCTTTAATAATTTACTTCGTGTTCTTTGGAAAATATGGAAGTCCAATAAAAGGAGCATGGGAGTCATGCCATGAGTCAGAGACCATTACAGTGATGTAATAGTAATATGGTAGTTAAACACAATATGTTAAAAAGGGATCATACCCATTTTGTAAAAACCTTCATTTCTATTGCCTGTTAATGTATATTTTAATAGTTTTCCAGTTTATATGATAGGCAGGTATATGACATGCTTCTTAAGCTTGTCACAAAATTTCCACTTAAAGAGCCAAAAATTCAACTAAAAAATTATTTTCCAGATGATCAGGATTTATTAATTGTCCCTTCCAATTGCATTTTGCTAACAATTTAAGTCATTAATATGGATTGATGGCTGGGCAGTCAACTTCCTAGAATTTCTTAACATTCATACTATCTAAAAATCTTAAAGCATATTTACTCCCATTGCCCAAGCAAGGTTAACAGAGAGAAGGGAAATAATTTCATGACATTTTAAAGCAGGATTACCAGAATAGCTGTGGCTTGATTCCCTTTCCTTTCCTTTCCTTTCCTTTCCTTTCCTTTCCTTTCCTTTCCTTTCCTTTCCTTTCCTTTCCTTTCCTTTCCTTTCCTTTCCTTTCCTTTCCTTTCCCCTTCTCTTCTCTTCCTCCCTCCTTTTCTTCCTCATTTGAACTTTTCTGCAAAATTTCAGCAGAATAATTTCAGGAGGTTTTGGAGATGCAGGAGGCTGCATGTTTCCCATGCACTGTAGTTTACCTTTCTTGTTTCACACAAACAATTATACTGAAATCCAGGCTAGCAAGAGCAAAGGTCCATCTGTACAGTATATAATGTTTTAGAGGTTCCTCTACAACTGGAAGCCATCTTAAAAGTCTCCTCCCAAAACTGAAGGTGCTGCCAACAGAGAAAATATCTGCTCTTTTTTCATTGCCGGGGCATAGGAAGGATTGGAAGTGTCTATCAAAATGACACAAAAAAAGCATTGCATCTTTGCAATGCAAGCTCTGCCTGCTAGAGTCATACACATGCACAAAGAAATCTGTTTATATATGAATAAAATAATTCGTTATTAGTATCCAGAGCATTGGTATCCCATCCAGTTTAACTCTGACTTTCTTCCTATCTCCACTGTCTTACCTAATCTGAAGACAACATACAGTACTATGTAATGCATTATAGTAAATGCATTTATATATACTGAATGGCAAACTAACACTTACCAAAGCTGGTGATAGAGAAATATTTCCAAGTATTTTTTTGTACTGTTCAAAGGTGAAGAACTGGAAAATAAATAAGGAGAAATGTAAAACTTAAGAATAGAGATTTTTATCACAGAAAGCTGTTTACCTTTATTAGACTAAGAAAAGTCAAAGAATGATTTGAGTTGGTTGTACATTGTTGAATGATTACTGTTGCACACATGGTTTTGGTTAAACTGAATCAAACAAATGTTGTTCTCAGATCATTTAAAACATTTATTGGAAAGATACAGGAGGGAGGGAGGGAGGGAGGGAGGGAGGGAGGGAGGGAGAGAGAGAGAGAGAGAGAGAGAGAGAGAGAGAGAGAATGGTATTATACAACTGTATAATCCAGTCAAATTTATAGTAGTTTCACATCGCAGCATTGTCCTCTTTAAACTCTATACTCCTTTCATCATATCTTCTCTCATGTGTTTAGTTTCTTATTCCAAAAACAATATTCCTTTTACTAAGGTATGGAAATCTTTTCTATTTATTCCAGTTAGTGAATATAACATGACTTTTTCCTTTATTTTTACTGTTTAGTATGAACAAAAATATACCAGCAAAATCTGTTGATAATAAAATTAATTCTATCATATAATCACTGCTGTAGCAACTAACACAATTCAAAATCATTCTAGATTTTTATACAAGGATATTCTGGTATCAAGCAGAATACCAAATTTTAATTTGTCAGTAACACAATTGGTTTTTAAAATGAAATAAAATGTACTGGATTAGAGGTATAGGAAGTTAAAGCTAATCATACAATGCAACGTTCTTTTCCTGTTTATCTATAATAGGATAGACCCTAAGCCTTTCAAAGAATGGGATGGAAAAGAAGGGAAAAGTGGCAAAAACTGGACATAACAGGAATATTTATCTTGCATTGATTCTTAATTGCTGATTTGTTTTAAATTACTTACTCCAGGGGTGTCAAACTCGTGATGACATGTCATCATGTGATGTATTGCAACTTTCCCCCCTTCGCTAAAATGGGAGTGGGCGTGGCCAGTGCATGACGCATTCGGCCCATGGGCCATGAGTTTGACACCCCTGACTTACTCTCTTCACCTATTTGTATCCAAGACTTCCAGGTTTGAGATGGCTACTGCTACATTAGTATTGCACATATTACATCTGTTTGCTTTCCCACTGAATTTCAGACTACTAATCATAAAAATAAATCCCAGATCTTTTCCAAATGCTATCTATTTGATGTCTCTATAAAGTGCATACCGGCAGCCTGGCTCCAGAGTTAGCACTTTATATGCAAACCCACAGCACAGATCCAGATAAAGATTTGCTTGCTAGCCAATATTTTTAAAATTTAAGGACAAAGAAAATAAGGCATAGGGAAGAGAGAGGTAACCAACCAGCAAGTTATTGAGAAGAAGAACACCTGGGGTGTATTTTTATTTATTTCAATTTGTTATAACAGTTATAACAATTCATTTGTAGAGGAATGCAAATTATTTTATTTTGTTCAGAAGCCTCATAACAATATTGATACTTCAATGAACAAACCAGAAATGTCTGAAGCTCAAGCACCTTTTTGTGGTAAATAAATAAATACATTAATTAAATTTTAAAATATTTATAGAATGAGGTATTTATAGAATACAGGTATTAAGAAAATGCTCCACAGCATTCTTCACCAGTATTAAAACAATCTTACAAGCATTGTGCATCACAACTAATTGATTTATTACTATTAATTAACTTAATTGTAGTGAATGAAGTCTAGAAACCTCAATAATATATTTGCTACCCACTTTCCTAGTTTATTTTGAAAGAACCCACTGAAGTCCAGTGGGTCTTATTCCTGTGAAAGTGGGTATAAAACTTGTTTTGTTATACAGGAAAAGTAAATAGTTGAAGGGATTTGAAAAAAAAAAACCCTGCAAAAATTAATTGGTTGATGAGAAAGTTTGTAAAAATTAAGAAAGCATAACTATAAGTACTTGGCACAAGAAATCAGTTATATTTTCATGAAATACATTTCACGGAATCTTTATATTTCTCATGTTTCCATTATATTTTTATTAAAAATTTGCATTCAAAATATCAGTTTTTTCCCCCAAATGCATATAAAAATAAGTTATGTTAGACATCTTGGTTTTTATTACATTTCTGTAGCTGAACAAAACCAAAGCAAATATCCAGTTGAGCTGCAGAAAACAACCGAGTGCAAATTTAATTTGTCCAAAAAAACCCAAAACAAACAAACAAACAAACCCTAGTAATTTTTCCTTGCATGGCTTACTATGGTTTACTTTATTGAACATCTCTAAATATTTTTATTGCTTAAGAATTCTAAAAGTTCCATTAAGTTAAAAAAAAATGCTTTCATCACAAAATTCAAAGAAAGATGCTGTTCATCTGGCAAAGACACTTATAAATCTTAAATTCCATGGGGGTAGGAGTGGGGGGGGTGGGAAATCCGGTATTTACCATATGTCCCAATAACCTTAATATAAAAAAGTCTGGGAACAGATGCAAAAGATGTATTTGCCCAACAAGATCATCTGTTAAGCATTGTACTGGCACTCTTCATGTCTTTTCTTCAAGTCCAGACTAAATCTGGGCTATAAAGTTTGGCTTTTCATCCTTCAGAGTTACCAGCTTTCTTTGAGGAGGGTGGAGGAAGAAAGAGAGAAAGAGGCACAAACACATTGAGAAAGGATCTGAACTCTTCAAAATGAAATTGTCTTTGACACATGGCGTCCAAGTGACATACTACCTTAATTATAATGGCTTTATTTTTACATGCAAATGGATTTACGAAAGGAATAGACAATTATATTTTTCTTCTCAACAGGAACTCAGCCTTGTTTGTTTATCTGAATGATCTTTTATCAGCCCAGCAGTTCTATAATTCAAGGCAGCTTTTCTCTGAAAGTAACCAAGATGAAAATGGCAGGTAGAGATGCAGCTGTGCAAAATTACCACAATAGAACTTAAATTACAGTATCAAATGTGGAAGCGATTCCAAGGAATATCTGCTACGCTCCCCGAGCCTGCAAATGTGAAATTCTATGATCAGAAAATCCTGACTTTCATTTCCATGAATAACTAACTTCTAATAAAATAGGACTATCTAAAATTTCCCAATGATTAAGCCACTATTTGACACTGAAAAAAAACTATGAAAATATTTTTCCAGAGCAAGTTTCTTTCTAAAATCTACAATAATTGAGGTCCATATTTAACAAAATGTTTGTATCAGCTTAATGTGCGAGTTGTTGTGTGAGAATATTTTATTTGTAAGCATATTTTATTTGTCAATGTGTGAGATGTTTGTGCACACATGCATGCAAATTATCAAAAGCAAGCATTCCACATTGTTTTCTTTTTTTTTTTCAAACTATGCATAGCAAAACGACAACAACAGTTGTACTGGAAATGTAAGGAAGCTTCCAGGTATTGAGTTCCATCTGTTCTAGGAGGTAAAATCATGCTGCTATTGTCAATAACATAGTGTGACATCTGCAAGACACTCAGCTTTCTATACCTTTTAAAGTGGTTTAAGCAGTTTAGTGTACATTATTAAAGGCATCATAATCTCTTATATTTCTAGTTCAAATCTTCTCGTGTTTACAGAGCCATCATCGAAAGGGCACCATCAGGAAGACCTCAAAAGACTTGCAACATTTGCAGCTGCCTCTAACATAAAGGGAAAGTCTTAAGGGGGATGAATGTTATTATAGCTAATCAATGGCATAAAGTGTTAATTCAGCGTTAAACTACTCAATACTGTAGTCTAGCTCTGAGTTAAATACGAGGACAGAATGTTTGGTGTTCCTTTTGGATAGTGCTTTTCCTAAAAGTATTTTTCCCCCAAGGAAGAAAGATAAACTAGCTTGAAGATTTACAGTAATGTATCTTATAATGTATCTACAATAATGTATTTCCACCCCCCAAAAGCAAAATGGAAACCTTCTGAAAAAAAATACTCCAGTTATGACTTCATATGTATAAAATGCTAACTCACAGGAAGAAAAAAAATGAACAGAAATGCAGAGGAGAAAAAAAGAGAGGAAGAATTGAAATGGAAAGGCAGAACTCTAAACAGAGACAATCAACACCATTGCAGTTTGCTGCAAAGCTCCGCTGAAAGTTGCTTAACTCTTCATTTATTTTCCAACAGGTTCCAATATTTGTGGACACAGCCTTGCATTTATCTAGCCCCAGTGTAACACTTCCCTGATGCGCTGTTTATTTATTTTTTAAAAAATAATCTGGATTGTATCATTTATATATTGCCTAAGTATGATTCCGTATAAGCAGAGAGAAAGCAAGTCCTAAATGTTTTCTAAAATAAATGAATAAACTGGGCAGAAACTGTGGGGGGTCATGCTGGAGGCAAGAGGAGGCGGCCAGATTCAGGGCTGATTTCATTTTATCCTTATTCTAGCTATGGAAATGGAAGGGCTTTGTTTTCAATGGATTCAACACTTCCCTTAATTTGCTGTGGAATCTCTGCTTTCTGTTTAAGTGACAAATCCCTGAAAATGTCCATGCCAGAAACAGAAGAATTAGTGGTTATCACAGACTATTTTGACCATGTCTTATGGACACCTTGCAGTTACCTATCCAAATCAAGAAAAGCATCTTTGGAGCCCATGCAATAAATTTAAGATGCAAAGCTTCCCTGAGACAATGTAGGGAGACCTGCCTGCTAGTTAGCAGCGGTATAGTTCCTCTGCATCCACAGCTGGAGAGGCTTCTCCACTCCCTCCTAATGTCCTCTGGTCAGATATCTTGGAAGGGAAGTAAAATGGCTTTCTTACTTATAGTAATCCCAGTTAGAAGAGAATATTTGCAGCTCAGGGTTGAACTGTGGAACACCGATGATGGTACCTAGTTGGATAATGAAACGTCTGCAACTAAGCAACCACACAGAGAGAGTACCAAGGATCCCAGTGTTGTAATTTTTCACTTTGTGGAGGATGGAGATTGACTTACCTTTACTGCTCTTTTGGGTGTTTCAGCCAAGATTGGAGGGAGGATACCTTTGTAGAAACCAAACAAGCTATTGAATAAAGAAAGACAAAAAAAGAACATTAAAAAAATACCCAGGTATGTATGAACATTAGCCAAGTGGTAATTCTGTTTTCATTTCAGAATAAAACAACTAATCTCAAGGCTTTCTTAATTATTCAGAACAGCCCTTATTGTCAATAATTGAGTTCTGGTTTTGTACATATTGTGTAACTATTGCTGCAGTCCTAAAATTACTTCTCCTGAGATAATACCGCTGACTTCGACAGGATTAAACTGGAATAAATGTGAGGACTGAAGTCCAAATTTTAGTTTACACTGGAACAAGAAGCATAATTGCAACAAAACACAAGTGCAACCCATAGAATCTGTGCAGATTAGATTACTTTTTTTTTTTTGTAAATAGGAAGCAACTTTTTCTGCAAAAGAGAAAACAAGGTGGAGGGTAGGAATGATTTATTTACTGTTGACTCTTTAAGTAGTCAGGCTTCAGGCTGGCAACATCATTTTTAATAAAGGAAAATGATTACAAAAAGTGAAAAGAAGGCATGGAGAACACAGTTTGGCTCTTTGGAAATGTGATTCAATGTGCAAGCTGACTACTTGGCAATTTAATTTTATTATTAGATTTGAGCATATTTTCCTTAAACCAGTCCAGTTCAATTACTTATGTCAAGTCAACTGAATCTGAGTTTTTGTGTTGATTCTGAATAGCATTATAGTGTCCTCCTGTGGCCCTTTGTTACCATTTTATAACTGGATTTCCTTGAAAGAAAATAGTGAAAGCAGATTCTAAAAAGCAGTGCTGCTTTCTAAGACACAACAAATGCACCTCAGTGCTTGCTTTATTAAAAGGCAGTCTGTAGCAAATGCTGTGGGGTGGCTCACACAGAGGAAAGAAATATGCCCTGCACTGCCCTTTCCCTCCTTTCCCCCTACAGCTCCTATCCAACCTTAGAAGATTTTCAAGAAGCAGGATTAAGAATGAACAAAAATCATACCAAGGTGTCGGTAGCTGCAATGGTTGCCAACCCATTTCCAAGCTGCGCTATTGATTTTTAAAGCTCTGGACAGCTGGTATATTCAGAGATGCCTCTTCCCATTAAGTACTTGGGTGAATATTTTGGTCTGCCTTTGCCAGGGAGCAATGAACGGGAGCTTCTAGTTGGCAGAGCTTCTAGTTGGCTTATGGAATACCCTTCCCAGAGAAACATGACTGATGCCCAGTTTGAATGACGGTTCAATGCCGGAGAAAGACATTTCTCTCCTCTCAAGTATTTTTGGGTTCTGTATTCAAACTGAGGGTGGACCTTGCTTTATACTGGAACTGTGTCTTTTCTATGCTTTCCATGTTATCAGTTACATCTACCACACTATTATTTTTCTTTTAAAGCTTCTAATATTTTGTAATTTTCACATGACTTTCAGCAATAGACAGAAGCCTGCCTGACACATATATGACCTAGTTTTCACTTCAGATATGCATGCATTGTGTGCCACTGTTGCACTGAGAATGGCTTAATTTAAAGACAGCCAGTGTGTCCCAAAGGACAGATAAACTCACTGTATATAGAAACTATAAATAGCACATAAAGAAAATGCATCCAGATGTCAGGGGTAGTTTTTTTATAGTCTCAGAGTGAAGGAAATGGCTACTGAGAATTTAAAAAATGCAGGTAGGTCTGCTACCCAAGTGTTAATGAAAATATATCCTTAAGTTTACAACAGATACCTCATTACTTTTATAGTTGTGGGAGTTAGATTTAATCAGGTGTTCTGCTGATGACTGATGATTGATACACAGACGGTTCTAAGGGTTTTACAAACCTGAAATATTTTCTGTTTTATACTATACTTAATACTTTTTTTTCTGCCTGCTCTGTCTTTGTTTAGACTGTTTTTATGCTTTTGTTGCTACCCTAGGACGAGCACAATTCCAGCCCCCAAGACCATATTTTTGAATTTGAAAGAGTTAACAGTTACATGCTAAAGTGAAGCTCAGTTAAAACACATTATTTTGTTTCAACATTAAGCATCTAAATGAACATCACCATTCAATTGTATTCTGGGCAACCACCCAAATTCGTCTTTGCTATAGTTGATTTTGAAACATTACAGTCAATCATATCTTCCCAATTTGTTCTTCTTTAAGGCTTTAGGCATCCTTCTGGTTTCCATTTCTTGTTTGGAAGCCTTGAGTCATCCATTTTGGCAAAATGTCCAACCCAAATCAGTTATTTTCTCCAAATTATATTGAAATTGGGATCTTGCTTAGTTTGTTGTTTTCCTCCCCTGTCTCTCACATAATTTTCCCTTTAAGGATCAAATACAAAGCTGATTGAAGGCATGCATATAATATCCTCTTTCTTCAGTTGCTGTCAAATCCAAGCCTGTTACCCACATAGCTCTGTAATTGAAACAATGACAGAAAGTACCTTTAGGGCCATATTCACTTGCCTTGCATGAATCAGGGGTTCACATAATTTAGATGAATTACAGAGCTTGGCAGTGTAGATGTACAGAATGATCAGTGTGTTAAATGTACATTACTGGAATTCAGAGGATCTTTTCAGTCAGGCAAATTGGAGATAAGGGTTTGGGGTGGTTTTTTTTTTTTTTTTTTTAAATTGCATTCCTTGTATTGTGCAACTCATATTTCCACTGAAACCTGAATACAGTCAGCCCAATTTTTTATTCTAAAGAAACCAAAACCTGAAAGCTTATGATGCTTGCTTCATATTCTTTCCTTTTTGCTTTTATAATTATGGTGCATGAGGAATAAATCTGTAGAAGTTAGGCTCCCAGTAACAAAATAAAATCAAAATCTCCATCTGTTTATCAATTAATGTTTTATGGTATATCAGTAACCTGAAATGAAATATAATTACTCTTATAATTATCATTCTTTTTAAATTTAAAAACACTATAGTGTGTCTTTTTCATTAGATACATAGTAACATTTTAAAAAAATGAATGAAAGAAAGATATATTACTTTGGACTACCATTTCTATTAATAAAAATAGATTGAAGTGGTATATAAATCTTACAAATAAATCGTATTTATAGATAACTTACAACTACTACTATTAAAACAATTACTAGTGTTTCCAGATGTTTTACTTTGGTGGTCAGATAGAGGATGTTGATAAACCTAGGAATAATATTATTTCTTGTTTTATTTGTCACATCTAAATTGCAGATAAATTGCACATCTAAATTGCAGCCTATATAAATATTTTATTATTTGTGGTGAAATTCATCTCATTTGCTGGTTTCTCTTTTACTTTAATTTCAATCATTGTTATCTGGATGCATTATTCAAGTATGTATGAATTTGCATATATTCATTTTAGAATTGTATAAGCAAAAAAGTTTTAATGATAATATGTATAACTTTAACATTGTGAATACAACTCTATAGTATGGATGAAATATATCTGTAAAAATTGAAATAAGCATATAAAACGCATATTCAATAGTTAATCCAATGCAGTTGAACACAGACCTAATGTTTTAAGGACCACATATTTTGCAATTTGGTTGTATTAGTACCTTCAGATTTCATACATCAAATTAAAGGCATTCAGGATAGTCAGATGTGAAAATATCCTACTTCAATCCGGGGAAACTTAAAATTTATTCAGAGGCATTATTTAAAGTGATCATCCTCTGATGTTTGCTTTATAAAAACTTTTTAAAAATATATGTGCCATATATTCTCATTTTGCAGCTATAGGCAATTTACAAGCTATGGATTAAAATATATAACCAATTGGAGTTGGAGACATTTTGCCCAAAATTGGAGACATTTTGCTCAAAACTGTGATTATTTTGATATTATTGGAGAAATATCCTGAGAAAAAGTGCTGAGAAAAAGTGCTGCAGTGCTCTTCTCCCTGTTGTCATCTGGTTTGGGTTTCTTCCTCTGCTCTGTCAGGACACAGATGAATTTTTTTTGAAAACTTATTCTTATTGAGAGTCTGCAGCGTCTTGGATAGATAGGCATGGATATGCTAAGTAATGAAAGACCCCAGTAATACATACAAGCAATCTTATATAATCAGTTTCACCTACGGGGTTTCAAACAGCACAAAACCATTAGCTAATCCATATTTAGTCACCTTCACATTTCTAAGCAAGAAATGTTTATGTTTGCACACATGTATCATAATAATGGTACATGGTACCTACTATAAAGTTTGTCTTGTTATTTATAGTGACTGTTTTGAAGTGAAATGGGCAGCTCCACCACATACAAACTGCATCTTTGCAAGGATAGTAAATATTTACTTATTCTTTTTTTAAAATTATTTTATTCGGTTTGTCAATTGCTTACAAGATAATAGGTATAAGTAAAAACATAGTTATGAATACATGGATACATATAAGAAAAAAATAAAAATAAATAAAAGAAACAGTAGGACAGGGACGGTAGGCATGTTGGTGCGCTTATGCATGCCCCCTACAGACCTCTTAGGAAAGGGGTGAAGTCAATAGTAGAAAGTCTAATGTTAAAGTTTTTGGGGTTTGGGGAAGAAACCACAGAGTCAGGTAGAGTACAGGTACATAGATCACTCTGTTGCTGAAGTCGTATTTCCTGCAATCAAGTTTGGTGCGGTTAACCTTGAGTTTGTATCTATTGTTTGCTCTTGTATTGTTATGGTTGAAGCTGAAGTATTCATTGACAGATAGGACATTGCAATGTATAATTTTATATACTATACTTAGATCAGACCAAAAGTGGCATAGTTCTAGGTTTTCTAGGTGTAGAATTTCAAGTCTGGTGGCATAAGGTATTCTGCAACAAGTAGAGGAGTGGAGAACTCTTCTTGTGAAATATTTCTGGACTTTCTCAATTGTGTTAATATCAGATACATAATGTGGGTTCCAGATTGATGAGCTGTATTCGAGTATTGGTCTAGCAAATGTTTTGTATGCTCTAGTTAGTAGTGTAATATTACCAGAGAAAAAGCTACATTAACAATTCTTAATGCCTTTTTGGCTATGTAGTTACAGTGGGCTCTAGCACCTAGATAATTAGAAATGAGTACTCCAAGATTGACAGTTTGGATCATCAACAAGGTCTTAACTATTCAGCCTGTATTTTATTTTCTGTTTTTGTTTTTTTTGCCAATATGTAAGACAGAGCATTTATTTGTTGAGATTTGAAATTGCCATTTGTTTGACCATTCTGATACATAGTCGAGCTCTTTTTGAAGGGAAGCAGTATTGTCTGTTGAATAGTGTGTGTTGAATAGCTTTACATCGTCAGCGAAGAGAATGCAGTTGCTCTTAATATGATCACAGAAGTCATTTATCACAGAAGTCATTTAGTATGAAGAGAGTTGGTCCTAGAACACTGCCTTGGGGAACACCACTGTTGACAGGTACAAAATTTGATAGGACACTCCCAATTTTGACCATTTGTTGTCTGTCTGACAGGAATGCTTCTATCCAGTTATTCAGGTGTCCAGAGATACCATAAGATTTTAGTTTTAGGAGTAGTTTGTTATGTACCACTGAATCAAAGGCTTTACAGAAGTCTATGTAGATTGCGTCTATTGCTTTGCCCTGATCGAGTTGTGTAGTCCATATATTTTTGCAGTCTAAGAGTTGCAGATTGCAGAATCGATTTTTTTCTGAAACCAAATTGTTTATTAGAGACTAGGCTGTTTGTCTCTAAGTGGAGGATAATGGATTGGTTAATAATTGATTCCATGACTTTACAGGTGATGCAGCATAAAGAGATTGGTCTGTAATTTTCAACGAGGCTGGGGTCTCCCTTTTTGAAGATGGGGATGACTGTGGCTTGCAACCATAGTTTTGGTAAGGAGCTGGTCCTGAAAGATTTTTCAAAGATTATGCTTAGAGGTTCTGCTATGGCAGTGGGGAGCTTTTTTCAGAAGTAGGCACATATTCCGTCTGGTCCAATAGATAGAGATGGTTTTAGATTGCATAGTACTTTTTCAACATTGTCTTCTGTAAAATCGATATGTATTAGATCATTGTACTTGTCTGTGGTTTGCCTAGGAAATACTGGACATGATCCATTGCTGTTTACAAATACTGAGCCACAGAATGCGTTAAAGAGGTTGGCTTTAATGGTGTCATCACTGCAGTCTTTACCATTAGGTCCTTTCAGGGGTTGGATGGACATTGAGTCTTTTAGTTTGTTGTTTACAAAATTGTAGAAAGCACGGGTGGAATTGGTGAGTAGAAGGTTTTCCTTTTGTTTAATGTGATAATTGGTGCATCCAGTCTTTATCTGGTGGCATAAATTTTTGTATTGGCTTTTGAAGTTGGCAACGTGATCAGATTTGTTTTTCCGCCAAAGTGATCTCTTTTTGGATTGAAGCTTCCTTATTGTTATGGGTAATCTGTTTTTTTCTGGTTTTTGGAGTTGTTATTGTACATATAGTTTGATGACTCTTTTGACTTCAAGTAAAAATATGTTGTAATGGTCTTCAACAGTATTGCATCCAGTGAATAGAAATTGCCAATCAAGGGATGAGAGATCATTGTCTATAAGATCATAGTTGCCTTTTTTGAAGTTATAATTGGGGATTTTGTCATTGTGTTGATTTTTGTGTGGACATATGTTGAGACAAAAGTCAATCATGCTGTGGTCACTGTTGGAAAAGGGTTCTTTAATTTGTATTCCGTAAATTGAATTCAAACTATTGCAGAAGATGAGATCGAGGCAGTTGTTAAGTCTAGTATTGTTGGTTACTAGTTGTTCCAGTCCCAGGTTTGTTACAGCATTGTAGAAGGTTGCATGTATGGGTTCAGTTTTACATTCATTTAGGATCCAGTTAATGGATGTTTTTTAGATGTGAGGACTTTTTATAGAAGATAGCAAGACCACCTCCTCTACGGATTTCATGATCTGATCAGTAAACATGACAGTCTCTTACTGTGGTAATGGATTCAGGGAGAGATGCATTGAGACATGTTTCACAGACAAATATGATGTCGAATTTAGCCATATTTAGTAAGAGGAGAAATTCAGGTATTTTATTCACAAGGCTTCTTGCATTGAGTAGCTTGCATTTAAGGCCAGTCGAAGTTGGAATTGAGGTAGTTAGGGGCGTGCATGCCTAGTTTTGAGTGATGGTGGGTTGGATGAGGTAGGGTTGGATGTGGAGTTGTGGGTTGTGTGACTTACTTTTGATACAATCTGCACGGTAATCAATGTAGAGATCCTTCTCTCCATTGTCTAGACATCTTTTGAGTCCATTGGAAAGTTCACGGGAGCAGATTCTTTGCAGTATGGATAAGTCTGGTCTCGAGGGAAGTTTTTTGTGGTTGGGACTGGTTTTTGCAATGGCGTTTATTGTATGAATGAATATGTGTTTGCTGGACTCATTTTTGCAAACAACTCTACAAAATTTTGGGGCCACAGAGCCATCATTGTATTTGTACCCAGGGCCATCTGTGGTTATTTCAATTATATCTTCAGGAGAGATGTTTGTTGTATTTGAGTTGCTTATGATATTACGAATTTTGGTGATGTCATCTGATTCATTGGTGTCTTCAAGACCAAATAAGATGGCATTTGGACATTTCTGATCACATTCCATGGTGTCTCTGATGAGTAAGGAGATATCATTTGTGGAATTATTTGATGGGATAGTAATTATTTGTGGTTGTGGTTTGATGGTTATTTTTGGTTGTAGTTGTGATTGTAGTTGAGGTAGTAGTTGTAGTGGTTGTTGGGTTGGGATTTGATTTTGAGCTGATAGGTAGTCGCTTATCATTGCTGTATGTTTTTTCCCAAGAGAAATTAGGCTTTCTTGTATAATTGTTTCAAAACGAGTTGCTAAGCATTTTTCTATTTTTCTATGCTATCAACTCTGACAGGCAGGGTACTTGGTTTGTTTAGCTTAGGAAAACATGATGGACATAGACAAGGGAATGTATCTAATGCTTTTAGGAGATCAACTACGTCTTTGTTTAAGTTTAAGCAGGCAAGGTGGGCTTGATTGTCACATAGGTAGCATTTGATGTTATTTTTGCTTTCATTGATGGTTTTAAGACATCTGAAGCATGTACAGGAGTCTGGGAGGTCATTGGTAGAGATATTTTTGTTGTTGTTGTTTGGTAGTGGAGGATTTGGAGTTTCTGGAGTTTCTGGCTGGCATGGTCAATGACAATAGTACACCAAACAATTACAATAGCTAATTAATGTGATAGGTAGACAGTTACTTAATGAATGTTGGTAATTAATAAATGTTAATTGATAAGTTAGAGAACAAATCAAAACTAAGGTTACCTATTACTAAAAATCAATCAATCAACTTATTACTAAGAATCAATCAATCAGTAGACTAGATAGTCAATGATACAGTATTAAATCTCTATCAGTTCAATGAATCAGTAAATTAGTGGTCATTTAACAATTAATTATTATACTATTATATGATAAATCAAATTATATGATAAATCATATAATATAATACTGCATCGGCTAATTGCATACCTTAATAATGAAGTCTGTTTGGCTAGAGCCAAACCTCTTTATTAGGATTAAATTCCTAATGAATCCCCTAAATTTCTTTTGAGTTCATCTATTTTCTACAGTATCTAAATATATAGTTCCACATG
Organism: Notechis scutatus; assembly: GCF_049901735.1. Taxonomy (NCBI): domain Eukaryota; kingdom Metazoa; phylum Chordata; class Lepidosauria; order Squamata; family Elapidae; genus Notechis; species Notechis scutatus. The sequence goes on from NC_142009.1 coordinate 289,165,554, forward strand.
CTAAGTTTGATAGCCTTCAATTCTAGACTTGTAGTTGAACTCAGTATTTCATCCTATTTAATAGCTAATATAAATGATATTTCATCGTTATTTCATTATTTCATACAAGATCCAGTAGGTTGGCCCCAAAACCAGATGAAAGTAGCAATCATAATATTTTATTAAACATGTATGGCACCCAAAAATCAAAATGAGTGTAAATTTGGAATGAGAATAATCACCAAATTTAGCAACATCATTCATATGACTGAGATTTCCTTCTACAGGTATTAAGAGACTTTGCTGTCTCTTGCTCAAAAAATCCCAGACAGACTTGTGTGAACTTCTAGCTGCCTTTTCCATATTAGGCACACCTTAAATATATATTCTAGAAAAGAAGAAATATTCTAGAGGAAGAAAGATAGGAAAGAAACATTCAATTTCTTTAGCACCAGAAACTGGAAATAATGAACTTTTCATTTTTTAAACATACAACCCAAATCTCATCTTTCTTTATGCAATTTGCAATGACATTTTATGTTGAAACATATGCACAAATTTATGTCACCCATAAACATATCAAACATATGAAAAGTATAGGATGAGTATAGAGATAAACACGTATATATAAGGAAGATGTTTCTTATGATCTCAGCTGTGTAATTTGCTGAAAAACTGGAGTATTCATTAGTGGTTCAAAAATTTACACCTTGTTCTGAATTTTATATTTTTTTTTTCCAGATTTTCCTGCTCCTTTAACTTTAAAAAAATTATAGTTGCAGTCAATGTAGTGTACTGCATTTGTGATATTCCTAGGATTTCTACTCTGAATTAGTGAACAACTTTACCTAGGGCAATTCTGTACAGCAGCCTAAATTGTGTTGTGCTGTTCCTGGCCGTTTCTGAAGCCAACTTTAAACATTCCAGTCCAGATTACAATTATTTGGTAACAGGGCTAAACTGGTGCTTACTTTGGGCTATAATCTCTACAGGCCCTGATTTGTTGTTCCCCTGCTTCTGTTCTTCTCAACCATGAAAGGAAGCAGCCCCCATTCATGTGGGTGTCCAGTACCTGTCCTTTCCTTTTAGGAATTGTTTCCTTTTCTCCTTGCTCCTTCAATTCCCTTCCCTTCCCTTCCTTCCCTTCATGTATGTAAACATGGAAGCCTTTACATGCCCATCCCAAGTTCTCTACTCTAACCCTAATGGAAACTTTCTCCTTTTTGCTACTTTATTGTAATGTCATTGTTTCGATGTTGTAACCATTAAAGCAAAGAGAACAGATTGTCCATCATTTCTACATTCCGCTGTAAATCTATAGAAACGTTTCAGCAAAGTGGTGCTAATAGGAAGCTTTGCAGTGCTGCTTGGAGAATATCCGAAAGGATCCTGACAACTCAAGTGGAAGTGTCTGAGTACAGGAGTTGAACAAGAACAACATCAGGTTAATGAAAAGCTTGATTAACAGTTGAAGGTAAGGCCTGAAGATAGACATAAATCATAATATTCATTTTTCAGTACATTTTTCAGCAGATACCTGATAGAACAAAGATTCCTTATTTAGATCTGGGATGGAATAGCCAAGGATAAGAAGGGTTAATATGATGTGGAACTTTTTTCTGTGTTTTTTTTTCTGTCCATCCGCTGTGGATTTCTATTGGGAGTGTTTTCTATGACAGTTGTATTACTGCAGTCTGAGACATGATAGAAATGGCTTTTGGTCTAAGAGGTTCCAATTTCTGTGCAGAGAAATGAGTTAAAATGATGGTTCAGGTTCTCTTTTTACCTGCCACTAATGTTAACATTTCATGTCCAAAAAATGTACTGCAAACATTATTAATTGGTGTAATATCCTTGTTGTGATTATGGCATGGGTGTGTATGTTTGCAGAAGCAACTGGCAACCATCAATCAATAATTTTAGTACTAATTCATTTGGCAGGCAAAGAGTGGGATATAGCCAAAATAATTGAACATAATTGATTGGAGTGGGAAACGTGCTGGCAGGCAAAAACATTTGGTGGACATAAAAAGGACAAGAGCAAAAATAATGTGCTAGCTTTGAGGAAATTAAGGTTTCATGGTGGACAGAAGCCTCTCCTTCCCTTTTCCAAAAATGTGCTGACATTTATTGACAGCAGAAGTAGCACCAATGGCCAATTAGGGCTAGTCTGCTTCCCCAATGCCTTCTTATAATAATGCAGAAATCCAGTGCAATAGTTATAGAGGCATCAAGGAACTACTTAAAAATAGGACAGGACAGCAAGTAAACTGAATTGGGAAGGAATGATCCAAAATGGTAATGGCAAAAAAAATTACCAGTTGCTACAGTGCTTTTGCAACCTGATGCAAATAACCTGCAGCCTGCAAATAAGCTCTAATTATTATTATTATTATTTTGGGGGGGGGGATGACTGCAAAAAAAGAAAAAAGACCAAATGGTCTCCCAATTGCTGTTTTAAGCCAGCAATTAAAAACTCATCAGTATAAATGAATTAAAATTTATGATTTATATCCATTAAAAACAGCTGAGACATATATTCACTGGGTGTCAATTGTACTCTGCCATTTTCTCAAATGTACATTCCCCAACACATAAACTTCCCTTGCTTTTCCATAGCTGACTGTCTATTTACTGGAAGAAAATGAAGACATGCCAAGAAAAACTTTACCTAAAGTTCTTTGATGGAAAAATACCTCTTTAAATCTCAGATTGTCAGAATTGGCTGAGTGCTCAGTATGCATTTTTGGCTGTCCAAACACTATAACAAAAAAAAAAAAAAAAAAAATTGAGTAGGATTCTTTTTGGCTTTGCTAACAAAACTGCCCTTTGCATAACAGGTACAGCAGGAAGCAGCCACTGCTTAAATATTGTACCACACCTATGTCTATTGATTTGAAGAATGTAAGAAAATGTCTATCAAACTTTTCTCATGTAAAAAGATATGGCAATATTTTGTCTTACTTCTGATGTCCGAAAAGGCAAACCTTTACAAGCCCATGCTGAGTGTGCAGACAATTTAGATGAACATATGTTAATGTGAACAATATTGAATTACAGTCTTTAATATGGTTACAAAGCTTGGATTAAGAATGACCATTTTTTTCATTACATGTTAATAGCATTTGCATAGAATATTTATCATCTTTTGGATCTGTATATCCACATACATTCACTATGTGAAACTAATGGTAACTAGATGCCTCTTAAATCAAGAATTTAAGATAGTAAAAAAAATTAAAATAGAAAAATGTGCTGAATTTTTAAAAATTAATTTTGAAGTTACATCAAACATGTAACTTAACATTAAATGTGTATTTCTACAAGTCTTGCTTGCACTCAAAATTATTTAAAAGTTCCAAATTTCTGTCTTAATAATTGATACGTAGAGGGCTATAAGTACAGGTGAGTGATTTTGTCTGCAGCTATTTGAACTTTGAAACACATATGATAAACATTTGTGCACACAATATTTTGCATGTTTCTTGTTTACAAATGCATGTATCACTTACATTGTATTAATTTAAGAACTTTATACCCACTGCAATCATGAAACTCTTGTGAGTAAATATATTTATTTGTTCACAATTTAGAATTACATGGTCAGATCAATCAGTACCGACCACACCAGTTAAATCTTGATCCTGTTCACATTTCAAGTATATCTTTGGAACAAGTACTATAATATCTCCCTAGAAAAAGCATAAAACTTAGGGATATAGACCATTCAACTCAAGAATGGAAAATTCTGCAATATTTCTGAATGTTTACACTTCCCCAATCTCATTCTAATATCATTTTGTAGTTTTTGCAGAAGTAAATTGTCTAAACTAGAAGCTGCTCAATGTGTTCTAAACATATGAAACTTTCATTTCCTGTTAAACTGCTTCCAGAGCAGCCTGTTCCACAAAGGGAAATAGAATATTCTAGAGTTATTCTGCAATTGTTAATTTAGTAACACGGTTGTTAAGTGAATCTGGTTTCTTTATGGACTTTGCTGGTGAGAAGGTCACAAAAGGGGATCATATGACCCCAGAACACTCCAACTGTCGTAAATGGAAACCTGTCAAGCATCTGAATTTTGATCACATGGCTACAAGGATGCTGCAATGTTGTAAGTGTGTAAAACGGTCATAAGTCTCTTTTTTCAGCACCATTGTAACTTCTAACTATCACTAAATGAACTGTTGTAAGTCGAGGACTACCTGTATCTAATACTCATGAGCAGAATACATACAGGAAAACTATTTTGCAACAAGCTTGCAAAGACCACACAGTCAACTTCACGGGATCCAATTAGGGTTGGAAAAAGGAACAAAGGAACAGGCAGCATATGTAGGGTTATCAGATATCTAAACAGCAAATGAGGACACACAATGATTAGAAAAAAGGACACACTGTTTAACTTTCCTGGACCCATGACAAAAATTAAAACAAAAAAATTACTTGACTTAATGTATATGAAATTATCTTTTCCAACATCAGAATGACTGATTTTTCAATTACAGGAATATGTAATTGAGACCATTGGGAGGCAAAAAAAAAATCAGTATGTAACTGATTAAGCTCTTATCAATTAAGGGCTTAAGGCTCTACAGGGTACTACTAATCAACTAATTAAGGCCACAGCATACAGCTTGTTAACTTGTGATTAGCATTTATTAGGAAAGCACTGGACTTCTGAGAGAATCTGCTCAGGAAGAGATGGGGCATTGATACTTACATGACATGCCCTTTCTCTGTGAGCTGTGAAGAGCACCCATTGTTTGGGATGATGCTTCTGTCGCTCGTTTGATAGGCTGGGGTTTAATTGAGAGGATGCTCCTCCTCCTCCACGGGACTCCTCTCTAGTGTCCCCAGTTTTGGCAAAGTCGAAGTGATGAAATATTTCTTCTCCTTCACCCTTTCTAATACTTGGCCGGAATAGCATCCCACCAGACGAATAAGGGTGGGGATGGATGCTCTTCACAGCTCACAGAGAAAGGGCGTGTCAGGTAAGTACTAACGTCCCTTCTCCAGATGAGCTGTTCAGAGCATATCCATTGTTTGGGACATACCAAAGCTTGGCGTGTCCTACGAGAGGGCTTCCATCTGGTTCGGATTCCCCTTTTTCTTGGTCCCTATGGACCCTTTGTAACACTCTCCTGTCAAAGGCAGCCTCCGCAGAGGCGAAGACATCATTCTAATAGTTTCTAAATAAAAGGCAATAGTGAGGCCCATGTTGTCACAGCGTTCCTTGTAAATTTTTTTCTATTTGGCCAATTGCTATGTGGCCCATGTTGTCAACATTGCATGTGCGCTGCGCTCAAAAGGTTGAATGAACAGTGATGCCCCTGGGTACAGGAAGAGACTGTGTCTCATAGGGCTTGGGAATTGTGCTTTCAGCCACTTACTGGTCATTGTGGAAGAGGTCTTGCACCCAATGGTGGGTGATTGAAAAGAAACGAAGAGAACCTTTGTTTCCTAATACACATCATGTGGTTGAAATATATGCAGAAAGCTCACCTTACATCTAGATTGTGGCATTGTTGTGCCAGATTTTATGTCGGTTTCAGACAAATGTGCGACAGTATCAGTTCCTATGGTCTGTGGAAACCAAAATTTATCTATGGGTGAAAGATGGCTCTGGACTAAGGACCACTTTGTCTGTGTGAAAAATACAGAGCCCCTGTCTAACTGACAAGGCTACTAGATCCAAGATGTAACTGGCCGATGTAATGGCAACCAAGAGAACCACCTTGTACATTAGGAATGGAGACGCATGGTCTACATGTGCTCAAAGGGAGTTTTCTTGAGTGCGGTAAGGACCTTGTTGAGGTCCCACATGTGATATCAATGCACTACAGGAGGCCGTAAGATTGTAGCCCCGTGCAAGAAACTTGCATATGCGTGGGTGATGAGAGATGGACTGCAAGTCTCTCCTAGTGATGACTGATGCTAAGGCCTCCCCTTTGCCTGTTTATATGAACAAGATAATAATGAAATGTCATTTAAATAACCCTGCCATCTAACAGGTGTTCCCCTGAGATGGACAACCAGAGCCATCAGAACCTTCGTAAGAACCTTGGGCAGATGACAACCCAAAGGACAGTACAATGTATTCAAAACGTTGAGTATTATAACAAAAACTAAGAGGTTTGCTATGTAAGGATCTAATTGGAATGTGGAGATGGGCCTCCATTAAGTCAATGGAGGGTAGAAAATCGCCCCTTCTGAAGCTCAGAAGTATGGAGTTCAGTATGCTCATATTAAGCCTCCTATGAACTATGGATCGATTAAGTCATTTTAAAACTAAAATTGCCCCTGCTGATCCGGTGCCACAGGTTGGTTGCCTGGATCTCCAATAAATGAACAATAGCTGTCTCCATCACGCTCCCTTTAACAGGATTCCCAGAGAGAGGGCAAGTAATGCAAAGGTTCCGGGGAGAGGATAGAAATTCTATAGCCAGGCCTAATCCTCTGATATCTCTAACCTAGGAAGCAGAGGTAGAGGCATCCCATCTATCCGTGAAAGGCTTGAGACTTCCACCAATAGGGGCACAGTCGTGAGGCCTATGTTGTGCCGCGGAGACCTCTATTTCATGTTCCTTGCTCTGCCCTCCCCTTCAGTATCTATCTCCAGATTGGAAACTATCTGACTGTTGGTGATTCATGTGTCCAGACGGTCCCTGGAGTCTGGAGAGAAAAAGTCCCTGGTAGAGGGAATGAAGGAACCCTCCAAAAAGCTGGGAAGGACTACTTTGGGGTCCATGAAAAGAGAGGAACTTATTTTCTGCTTCTAGTCTCTATCAGAAATAAGTCAGGGGCACCACCAACCAAATTATCTCCCTATATTGGGGAGGAAGCAAGCTTCCATTAGTTGTGTGATATCTGCTTGCAAATGTCTGAGCCATAGCAGTAGGCGAGGAGTAACCTGAGATACCCTGGCTCGAGCAGATAATTTAATAGAGTTTTGCGGCGTCCTTGTGTGCCCTGATATTGGAATTTGAGATAATCTCCCTCAGATGGTGGAGCAACCTGAGAGACAATCTAGTAAAAAAAAAGGGTACTGCAGCCGACTCCGCTCTTATGGCCCTCACATCAGATCGACATGCCCTACATGGAGACAACTCGACCCTGTATATCAGGGGTCCCCAACCACTGGTCCGCGGACCGGTCCCGGTCCGTGGAACAAGTCCTACCCGGGCGCTGGTTTGCTGGGCGCCGCCATCTTGTTTTGATGAAAAAGTGCTTCCGGTGAGCTTTTCCGGTAGAAAGCTCACCGGAAGCACTTTTTCATCAAAACAAGATGGCGTGCCAGCTTATGCTGTACCGGCGCGCCATAAAAAAGGTTGGGGATACCGGGCCGCGGCATAAAAAAGGTTGGGGATCACTGCTGTATATCCTTTGACTTGAGAGCCTCTTCTGCTTCCATTGGAATTGCAGAGGAGGATGATAATTGCCATTATTGTTTTATCTACTATCGTGGTGATGAGAAATTTAGCAGAATCAGAAAACCAAATTAAAAGTTTTCTATCATATCCTGTAAGAGGGGTATACGCCACTGAAGAGACCCCTTGTTTCTGGACAAGGTCCAAGAACCTCTGTGGGACAGTTATGACTTCCTCTTACATTATTGGTTGGGAGAAGATGAAATCATCTGACCCCCCCTTACAGTAACGATTGTTGGGCCGAGGGGAGTGGAATATCAAGGCAGGCAGTAGGTTGTGTTTTTTTTTGAAACAACAGAGACTTGAAAAAAGTCTGAGGGCAAAACAGACCTGAAGGTCGGTGGTCTGGCTTAATGCCTTCAATGTCTGACATGCCCCCCTGATTTAGGGGATCCGCCTCTGACAGATTTTGGTCACTATCGTGAGTAGACCCTTCCTCAACCTGTTCCATCTGGTCTCTAGTTCTCCCTCATCCTGTGCATCATGTGAATGTGTAACAGGATTATATAATACTCCCCTGAAGGAGGTACCTGCTGGTAATGAGTGAGAATCGAGGTCAGATTGTGGAGGCTGCCTAGCCATCAACTTCTACTGTACCCCGGCTGCGATGCCTCTTCAAGTTGTCATGTCCCTCCAGGCCTTCAATTTGCCAGGGATATCCTCTGGGAGGAGGAATTCTGGCATGGTCCCACAACTGTTGGTCAAGCAAGTAGCGCTGCTGAAGGCCTGGGTTGAAGAGGTCCCTCTGAGGCTCTCCTGGATGGCGTTGAGAGATCCAGGGATGGAGGCAAGGTAAAATATGGAACACTTTACAAATTTGCGTGTCATCCTTGTGTAGGGGCCATGCTAATCTTCTCTGTATCATTCCAATTTTAGTATATGTGCTGCTGAAGCGAGCACTCTGGAACTGGGACCAGCCTGGCTGGGGAAGAGGACTGAGACTTCTGTTCAACCTCCCTCATACATTTTTTTTGTTTTTTAAGATATGCTTATCTAACGTATTTTGGCATCTCTTGGCATCCTTTGTTGCCTTAGAGGTCTCTCTAGGACGTTTTGACCTACTTTGAGTTGGTTTATTGTCCTCTGGGGGTATTTTTGGTTGCCCTTGAAGATTCTGACCTAAAGCTCACAAGGTGAGATATCTATATCTATATATCTATATGTGTATGAGATATTAATGGACTGTTGACTGGTTCAGAGGACTGATGTAAACAGAGGCAGGGAATCTTCTTGATATTTGCTCTCACCCCCCCCCCTTTTTTTGGTAAATTCAATTTATTATGTTATTATTCATAATAATATTGATATCATTAATATTGTTATTATTGATAATATTTTTGTTATATCTGTGCACAGCTACTAACATAAATTGTTGTGCTGTTACCAAACTCATAATTAGATGACTGAATATGGAATCAAATTGTGAGGCCAAATAGAGAACACCTTTCAGGACCTGTATTGCAATTGGGTGATCCTGCAGTCACTGGCCCTCAATAGCTTCCTGCCCAGCCGGACACAGGCCTTGGCGCTCACTGTTACTGTGCTGCTAGAATTCTGTGAGGGCTGCCAACTTAAAAAGGGAAGCCCAATAGTCAACCTCAGAAAGAGGTCCGTAATCGGCATAAATGTCCCCTGGACCCTCACGGAGAGATCCTTGTGAGGGGAAGTAGCCTCTCAACAGATAATGCCATGGAATTCTTATTGTGAGCTGATGCGAATCTAACTAGAATTTGAGAATTTGAGCAGGAGAACTCAGATTCCTCTGGCTCCGCCTGATCAATAGCCCTTGCTTCTTCTATATACCTTGTGGGAGTATATCTGAAACTACAGAATCTCCTGTGGAGAGATACCTAAGGGTAATGATGCTCTGTCCTGCTTAGTGACCGGAGTTATAGGGAATTCCAATCAGAAGGAATGCTCTGTTGTTGGCCAGAGCAGTATGCTGCACCCTCACAGAGATATATTGGCGTATTGCTAATTCCATCCACAGTCTCATCTTTGCGGGGATCTTTTCCGGTAAGTCATCATCTTGATAGAATCTGGCCACTGTTGGAGCAATGTGGCCAGAGAATCACTTCGAGTCACTTGTATTGATCTAGATGGGCTACCTGATCTTGTGCAGCTGCTCTGCATCTGGATTACACAGACAGATCCAGGGGTGGTTGCAGAGGGGGATTGGAGCCAAAGTAGGCCTGGAGGAGATGAGGTGTGAGAATTTTCTTCATCCTCCCACATGAACTTCTTCATGTGTTTTTCTAGTACCTTATGGCTCATGTTAGCGTCTTTTTCTGCTGGTTAGGAGGTACACTTAGAATGCTTCAATTTGTTTTGAGAATTTGACATGGCTCTTGAGCTACTGCCGCTTGCCATTGTGACCGCTTATTAAATTTTACTGTTAATGAGGCTGAAATGTTGGGCGGTTGGCACGCCGAGGGGCCTGAACCAGCAATGGCCAGGGAACCCTAAAACAATGCTCCCCAGTTTTGTATAATCTTATGTAAGAATATTGAATTCTTATTCTTGTTCCTATTATTATTATCATTATTATTATTTTGTTATTAATATTATTATTTCTGAATTAGCCAAATTTGGAACACCTCATAGGCCTAGAAAGGAGGAATTGTTGAAATAAGATGTAGGCCTGCGACAGCTTCCTGCACAGGCGGACACAGGCCTTGGTGCTCGCTGTGGTGCTGCTGTTTAATTCTATGAGGGCATAGGCCAACAGTTTCTTCCTTAATGAATAAGGGTCCAAAATAGAATAATTATATCTGAATATCTATATACATACACATATACACACACACATACATATATGTACACATATATACACACATATAGATACACGCACATATGTATTAGGGTGATTTCCCTCAGGTTCCAGAAAGGAGACCCCTGCTTGGGGAAGGAAAAGCCTCACAGCTCCAGAAATAAAATGCAGATCACTACCGCATGGTTAGTGAGTCTGCAATGGTGCCAGCCGTTATCTCTTTAGGCGCGTAATGAGGTAAATCGGCTCAGCAGCACTTGTGGGGGGTCGATACTGCAGAGTTTGCCCTTGAATAAAAAGATGGGCGCTGATGCCCCTACCCCAGACGGTGTTCCCAGGGGAGAGAAAAAGCCTCAGACCCTTTTAAAATGGAGCCTCTCCCTTCGGGCACGGGCGGCGGCGATCATAGCGTCTCAGCTTGAAAAGATTGTAATGGTACGGGCTAAGAAATGTGAAATTTCAGCCATGCAGCTGAGGCTTTATCACCTCCGATCATCCTGGGGGCAAGAGATCATTATCTGAAGCTACGGTGAGCTCCCTTGGCTCGAGTTATATACCGTAGGGAGCTGCTTGACTCATTGAAACTAAAAGCCTTAAAGGAGTTGTTTAGAGTTTAAAAGCAAACCTTTTTGTTGTCTCCTTTTGAAGCCTTTGCTATTCCAGCCAAGGGAAAGGAAATTAAGCTGCCTATATCCACGAAGGCTGAGCAAAAACTGGGGACGCTAGGGAGGAGTCCCGTGGAGGAGGAGCATCCTCTCAATTAAAGCCCAGCCTATCAAACGAGCGACAGAAGCATCATCCCAAACAATGGATGCTCTGAACAGCTCATCTGGAGAAACTCTATAAGCTGGGCAATATTTGAATTTAAGGCTTGCCTGCCAAATGGAGGACAAGAAGACAAAAAGGAAGATACGTCCTCCTTTTGAGAACATCTGATAACCTATCATATCACACATCGTATTAAGTATGATTTATGTAACTCTGAGTAACCTACAACTGGCTGAATTTGCACAATACATTAAACCATGTATACACGTCAGCCCTTCAAAGTAGATGACACTAGGAAACCAGTAGTTGTGAATTCTAGTCTTAATTTTATTATACTCATCAGGGTATAATGGATAAATGACTGGTTGTCTTTAAACAGTAGATCCACACCCAGTATACAAAACAAACATATTTTTCTGCAAACTGTGAAAATGCTTTCCCATAACTCTTTACTTAACATATTGCTTACATATTCTTCTGATTTACTGACTGGCTGACTGCGTGCCCTCAAGTCAGTATCAACTTCTAGGGACCATATTTTAGGTCTTCTCCAGGATGATCCTTGACTAATTTGGCCCACCGGGTCTTCCAATTGTGCACCCATCACTGCTATAATTGAGTTCATCTTCTTCCCTTTCCTTCCACCCTTCCCAGAATCAAGAGATCTAGTCATTATATAATGCATTCAAAATGTAATAGCCTGAGTTTGGTGATTTGTGCTTAGACTGAGAATTGTAGATTGATTTATTCTATGATATATATGTTTACTTTCTTGGCTAACCATGGGATTCTCATGAATCTTCTCCAAAACCAAAATTTAAAAGCATCAATACTCTTTTTATCCTACAACTTCAAAGTCAGTCTGGAAAACCACTGCCTGCATGATTCTGATATTTATAAGTATAGACATGACAGCATTTTTTTCCAATGCCTTTTTTGCTTTCCTGCCAAATGGTAGTGTATGGTGTGTTTCTTGATGGTTGTTTCATTTACTGTTGATATTCAGTCCTAAAAAAAGAGACAATATTTATCAGTTCAATATCTTCATTGTCAGTTCTGTGTCTGGTTGCTGTTACCTGTTAGCATTACTCTGAGTTTCTTTATACCGTGGTTTTATGTCCTATGTATAGGATTTGAGTAAGTAAATATGTTTAAATTTTATGCCGTTTTTGATAGTAGCTAAATGATGGATATATATTTTATTTCAGTGTTATTGATGAATGCTAAGAAAAGAACACCTCATAGTTACTAGAGCAAAGATTACTAACTTGGAATAGATTGAGACAGTCAAATATAGCTGGTGCTTGTGTGACTCTAGCAATAAGCATCTCTGGTTCAGGTATGACCTCAGATTTTTCATTATTTCAGGGTTTCAGAATTTGCAAGGTTTGTTTTTAGTGGTAATAATAAACCTAGGGCAAAAATATAAGATGACAAACTCTCTTTTTTCCTGTATGTTTTGAGACCCTAGAGCTGTAAATTACCTTAATCTTAAATATGATTCCATTGAAATAAATTTCCTAAGATAAATGGAGCTGGCTCATATGGTTAGGATTAGCATGTAACATTGCTGTTTTTTGAAATTTGGATCTGACAAATGGTACATTAGTACTGTCTTTTCAGAAGTCACTCTGCTTACCCAGGTGAAAGCTGAATAGCCATTAAAGCAGCACATGCATAAGCAAAGCCCTTGTTTTCCTTTTGGTATACCACAAACACATCATTCATTTCCCACAAAGAATCCAAAGTAAAATAAGTCAAAATCCAAAATAAATAAGAGAGCCATGTCCAAAGTTGTAGTCAACTTCAGTTCTGTCTGAAAACAAAGCAATGAATGAGGGAACTTAAAGCAAGCTAAAAGTTTATCAGTTCAAAATGCCAGGCTGGATAGAAGAGAATAAGCATAAACACGCTTGCATTCTTAATTAAAAAAAACCTGATTTTTAGGAGAACATACAGAAATAAGGGTGAGAAGTATCCTCCCATTTTCCATAGGGGGCTTCTCCATTTGTGCCCTCCATTTACTTTGTATAATGTACAGTCAACTGACTAAAAGGGACCCCCTAAATCAATTTTTTTTCAAACCTGTCAACTTTAAGAGATGTGCATCTCCCAGAATTATAAAAATAATGGGAATTATTATTATATGGGAATAATGGGAGTTGAAGTCCATAGCTCTTAAAAGTTGCCAAGTATGAAGAACACTGCTCTAACTTTCCCTAGCAGATGTTCTTTTCTGACCAATGCAGCTCTACCTTCTTAAAAACAATAAAATAAAACCCAGAAGTCTTTTAATTATGTCATGTTCAAGAAGATTGTATGGCCAAGTAAATATAGTTTTTACATAAAATATTTGTAAAGGAGGCAAATACATAAATATGTAGACTACAGGAATGCTCCAACATTCCTTTGTTTCACTGCATTCCATTAATTTAGTGGGTGGATTAAAGATCAAAACATTAAAGATTAAGTTCTATTCCCATGTATTTCTTCATTCTTGCCCTTTATTTATTTTTTAATAAACTGGCTTCATATCAAAGAAAATATCATGGGAAATTAGTATACAAGAAAGACAAAACTGATACGAAAAACAACCCTTCTTTATATTGATAATTGTTTCTGGTTTTAATTTATCTTTTTGTGAATACATTAAGTCTTACATGACAAAACAGGAAACAAAAATTAACTAAGGAACAATCCCCATTCCTTTCCATCCTGTTATTGAAACCGCACAGCATGCTAATCCCTTTGAAACTAAAAAAATATATATATATATATTAATGAACTCCAAGGTAAAATTTCAATAAGGTGTCAATAAATTTAATTGATGCAGTGGGTCTCCTCTACTTGCCCTAGCTCCCAACGTCTTGAGTCGATCATGCCTTCCCTGTTCAGTTGATACCATGACTTCTGACAGTCTGCATTTGGCAAGTAAAAATGCCCCCACAACATTTACTGTACATGTGGAAAAGTGAAACTGCTGGTCTTTCTTTGCATTGATTATTACTATCTAGCACTTAGAAGCACCTTTTCTGCTTTTGCTATATGGCAAAATGGAAGTGGGTAAATCTATCATCTGTGAATTATCCCATATCTGTAATTCAATGTGTGGTAATAATCTCTGCACACAGATTATAATTTCTGAATAGCAGTGAGTATTTCTTTGTGATTCTAGCTTTGATTCAGCATTAATAGTTTAATGACAAAGGAAATGGTTTGAGAAAAAATGGAATTAGATTCTATTTGTGGATCTTCCCTACAGGCAAATAGGTTTATTAAATTGTTTGCTTATTCACTAAGGTATCCCATTACATATCCATTATTTGGATGGATGGTGAAATTTAGGCCACATCTATACTAACAGATTGCCCTGTCATAAGTACAAATCAGTTTCAGAGAGGAAGAACATCATCACCTTCTATTTATCTTCAGCCCATCAATGAATGTGAAATCTGCATGTGTTTTTCTCCTCTGAATTGAATGTAGCTTTCTGGACTTTGCCAACAGGGGAATTGCTCCTCACTTTTCCTGCTGCACTTTGTTAGTATTTCTAGGTGTATCCTGACCGTTTGATTGGCTAGAGCAGTGGCCCCCAACCTTTTTCGAACCAGGGACCAGTTTCACGATTATTTATTCTTCCACAAATGATCCATGGACTGGTACCAGTCTGGGGACCGGTGGTTGGGGACAGTGGGCTAGAGTACATAGCCAAGGACACCCTCTGCCCTCACATTGCCAGCAGTTCTTCTGCTGTGGCTTCTCTGATGGATTTTTCTCTGACTTAATGATACTTGCTTGATGTGCAGTATATCCCCAGTTTAAAATCTGACAGGAATGTACTTTTAAAAAAATGGGGGTGGGGGTTATTGTTTTTATCCTTTTTATATTGGGCTTTTTATTGTTTGTAAGCCATCCACTGAGAGTGAGTGGTTGGCCATTTAAATCCAATAAACAAACAAACAAATACAACTGTTTTTCTTTCCTTTTTTTGGACTATCCCCTTTTCCAGTTGTTGTTGTTTTTAGAAAAAATTCTTCCGGTACAGTATTGCATTATTTTTACAGTCACTTGGGATAGAATATTTTCATCCCCAGCTTCACCCCTCCCTCTCTCTCCCTCCTTCCTAAGACCTGGCATTTCCTATGCTTTTCTGCAATGGAAATTGGGAAGGCACAGCAGCATGGGAATCTTCCAATGGGGAGCCACATTAGCCTTCAGTCTGGACTCAATCCCTTGCAAATTGCTAGCAAAAAGCCTTGGTCCAAACAGGTTTTTCTGAATAAACTAAGAGCCCTTAAGGCTGCCATACAGTAAGTATATTTGGCAACCAGAAACATTTGAACACTGGAAAAACAGAGAAATCAATCAATGTTCTTCAGTATGGAAAGGCATTTTTCTGCAAGCCCTAACTTGTTTTAGGAACTTCAGCACCGTCCAATGATAGTACACAGGAGTCCCTCCAAAATATGCGTTACCAAACAGGTGACATTGTTAAATTCAAGATTCAGAATTTCCAGGAAGTCTTCAAACTTCTACTGAAACTTACAAATCCAACTTGATCAATGAACATGGATAGACAGCAAACTAAGTTTAAAAATAAATGAAGAGATACAAACTGTTCGCAATGATTGCTTGAAATAACATTCAGTGTCTTAAGAAAGTACTTCTTTTATAGAGTTTATTTTTGAGACACAGGGATTTGATAATTCTGGTATTTGTGGAACAACTTAGCGTGCCTTGTTCTTGTCCTCTAAACCAAAGGAAAAACATAATTGGAATTAAAATCCAGCAAAGAGAACAAAAAATATTCATTAAGTTGGGATACATAATATGAACTGAATAAATACATGAATTCCAGAATCACTTTATAAAAATACATCCAACAAATGCTACAACCACAAAAATTAAAAGCAAGTATTTAATGCATCTCCAGAACAAATAAACATGAAAAAACTCATATATAACCAACACCAAATGCATTTTGACCATATGCTGGTTTTCTCCAGTAGTAATAAAAAAATAAGAAACTGATGATACAGAATTTACCTAATACTTTCTCTTGATATTTAAATGCTTGGTGGAAGATTGGGACTGTGGTTAAATAAATATAATTATAATATTTGGACACAGCAACTAATTTGTTCTGAGGGTTAAGGAAATAAGGTTTTATGCAGGGGTGGGATTCAAAATTTTTAACAACCAGTTCTGTGGGCGTGGCTTAGGTGGTGGGTTTGGCTTGGTGGTCATGTGACTGGGTGGACATGGCTTGGTGGTCATGTTATTGGCTGGGTGTGGCCAACTCAATATCACTCACATCGAGGCACGCATCTCCTCACCTTGCCTCTCATGACTGTGGGGGTGCTGCAACAGTCGTAAGTGTGAAAAATGGTCATAAGTCACTTTTGTCAGTGCCATTGTAACTTTAAATGGTCACTCCACACAAGCAAAGTACCAGCAAAGGAACGGAAAAAACTCCAGAGACATTCCTGAGACAGGAAGTCTAGTCCTGCCAAGAATGTAATAAGGGTAAACGGACAGGCAGTTTCTGTAAGCAACACCAGAATGTTTCCTTCCTGCCTTCCTTACAGGATTAGGCCAGTAATTTCTTCTAACAACCGGTTCTCCAAATTGCTTAGAATGTTAACAACCAGTTCTAGTGAATAGGTGCAAACTGGTAGAATCCCACCCGATTTTATGTTATTATCTTAGATTAATTTGACTCAGAAATTGTTGTTGTAATTAGTCATAATGGAAGATTCTATTTAGTATCATATAAATTGGTGGTTGCCAACCAGTGGGCCGGGGGCCATTGGTGGTCCACGAGAAAATTTTGGTGGTCCACAGAGCCCCCTCATAGCAATTAATCCAGGCTGCGTGGGAACACAAGGCTGTGCCACCCACATGGCCCACGGGAACACAAGGCTTACCTCACTTGCATTGAGAACAACACAAGGAAGTGAGGTGAGGGGGGAAAGAGCGGAGGGGAGAACTTGTCCTACTCGCCCTATGCGCCTTGCCTGGCCACTGGGTTGCTTCTTTCCACTTCTTTCTTCTTCCGCTTTTGGCTGCACGCAAGGAAAGCAGCAAGTCTTTCTTTCTCTCCCCCATACTCTGCCAAAAATGAGTCTTTGGGACCCTGCAAGGCATCTTGCTCCAAGAGGCTGTGCCGGCACGACAAGTCTCACAAAGACTCATTTCTGGTGGAGTTTGGGGGGAGAAAGAAAGACTTCTGTTGCTTCTGCTGCTTTCTTTGCATGAAGCCAAAAGTCTCTCTGTGTCTCTCTCTCTCCTTCTCTTCCCATGAGAACGGAGCTGGAGACGGTATCTTGCGATCCCAAATAAAGAATGATTGATCAATAGGAAAACGGGGTGGGAAATTTTCCTGCAGACTTTTTTTGGGATTTTCCCAGGGTCTCTGGTCTGCAGGATTTAAAATTATGAGTTTGGTGGTCCCTGAGGTCCAAAAGGTTGGCAACCCCTGATATAAATGGTCTCCTCTATACGCAATAGGGCCTTTTCCTCTTATAATTTCTTAGCTGTACAGAGAAAATTTGTTAGAAATATTGTTGGACTTTATATATTAAATAACTATAGAATATGTCCAACATTTAAAATTTAAAGTAAAATGAATGAAGAAACCCATTCTCAGGTCTTTTATGTTTACATTAACTTTTGCTTTAAACATAAATAAATCCATTTATCTCCTTAGAATATGCAGAGATTTATCACAATATCTGTGCAAAATTATACAAAATGCATACACTCATGCACACAATTAGGTGCAAGTGTGCTTGTGCAAGGTGTTGCTTGTGAATAACAGCAGTGCATGATTTAAAATTTGGGATTTTTAAAAAAATCAGTATTTGTGATGCAACAAATATTTTGTTGATCTTCCTTACTTGTTCAAAGGTACTAGGACCTTGAGTCAGCAAGGTTCATGTGCATAAGTTATATTCTATATAACTTACATATAATATAATATATAAGTATAATATATATTATAATATAATTATTATATATATATATATATATATATATATATATATATATATATATATATATATATATATATATATATATATATATATATATATATATATATATATATATATATATATACTGGTATTCAGCTTTGTTCAGGTATTTTCCACGTCATTATAGTTGTGCTTTTAAAGTTGTAGCAACGTTTCGGCAGAATCTCATCTGCCATCATCAGGCTTCTGTATTGTGTTCGTCTGTGAGTCAGGCTTTCACAGCCGTTTCAGTTTTAAAGCATTTCAGTTTTTTTTTTTAAAAAAAAATCACTCTGAGAAGCACAGAGCTGAAGACAGAAGAGCCTGAAGATGATGAATGAGACTTCATCGAAACGTTGCCTAGATACTTCCAATCTTACGCGGGAGAAAACCCGAATAACCAAAGATCCACATACAAATACCTGCGAGAACCTCAGAAAATAAATATGTATATATATACATCCATGTGCATAAGTCATATTCCCCTCTGATGGCTATGCTCACATAAGTGCCACCTGGACAAACTTTCATTATGGGTGGGGATGATATATACATCTGGAACTAGTCATTACTGTATATAACTAGCTTCCTGAAATCACACTGGATCATAGCCAGAATAAAAATTCCACGGATAACACATACACCCTCAATAAAATAGGACATATTTAAGAAGCTAAAGGGAATTTAAACTCTGTTAGGGGTCTGAAAGTCTTCAGCCCTTATTAATTTATAATACCATACCGACTCCCTCTGCCACCATATTTTTAGCCTCTTGATTGCAAGCATGATGGCTAAAACTATGCTATTAATGAGGGCCATCATTCTGATGAAATTATTATATATTATATTGGTAAAGAGCCAGACTTCATATTACATGGTGAGATCAGCAGAATTCATTAAAATAAACTAGTGCCAGAAAATGATAGTATTATTATTACAATTCTGACATAACTATGTACTCTCTTTCTGAATGAAATAATCTCATGCTGGCAACTTGTTTATAAAAGAGTTTATAAAACAAAAGAGGGCATGTTGAGGAAGAACTGGTATCGCCAATGCAGATCCACCTATTCATTTCATTTTACTTGGAATCCAGGGTTAAAGCTGCAACAACTCTGCAATCCTGCTAAATGTATTGCTCTTTATCTTTTTCATAGCAGAACAAGCATTCATCATGCTGGAATAACAAAGCCGTAATCGGATATATGACAAATATTAACAGCTTAATGGCTGATGTCCATTACCAATGGGACCCGCTCACTATTTAGAAAAGTTTGGCATTGAAGGATTACTGAACAAACAGAGCACCTGAAAAAACTTGCATGCAAGAAGAGTCTGTCATCGGGTGTGATCGAGGACATTACCTGAGAAGGCTGGTTCTTATCTTTTGTTGGAAACGGCTGCAATTGCCAACAATCCTAAACAAAGAACTTCTGTCAAAGAAGGGTGATACCCTGAGCTTGGCAGGTGATGCGTTGACTCCTAGGACTTCATTCCTTTTTTGCTGATCACCTGACACCAAGCTTCAAGAGATGAGCAGCAGCTCAGGCCCACCATTAACAGCAGAAAACTGGTCCTTTAATAGCTACATAGTTGAATGAAAAGCACTGACATCAATTTCCTTGTGAATCACAGGAGGGGGGAATCACACACATATAGTCCTACACATACACATGTACCCGTTGTAAACAAGTGTGTGTGTATTTCTCTGTATTCACACCTTTATAAACTGCATTTAAAGGAAGTATGCAAACCAAACTTCCATTTAAACATCTTTACTACTTGCAGCAAGAAGCAGAGAAGGGCAAACATATGTCTTATCCTCTTGATGGATCCTAGGACGGCTGTTTTCTCTGTCATAGCACCTGTCCAGTGGAGTAGCCTCCCACCCCTGAAGATGGAACACTGTTGGTCTTCTGGGAGTCCATGAAAACCTGGTTTTTCCCTCAGGCACTGCGTTCAGGATGTTAATGGAACTCTGACAAGGTTATGTTATTTTCGTTTTTTTCTTTTCTTCTTCTTTTCTTTCTTTTTTTCTTTCTTTCTTTCTTTCAAATTTA
This sequence comes from Notechis scutatus, assembly GCF_049901735.1. Classification (NCBI taxonomy): domain Eukaryota; kingdom Metazoa; phylum Chordata; class Lepidosauria; order Squamata; family Elapidae; genus Notechis; species Notechis scutatus. The sequence goes on from NC_142009.1 coordinate 289,185,574, forward strand.
TTAACTACCCATGTCCTTCATAAGGGGGTTCAGGTGGTTATGCTGCTGTTAAGATTTTTTGACCTATTTCTTCTATAATAGATGATGAAAATGGTTTCATTTTGGTCTTGTTGCCATTCAGAGCTGGTACACAGGCAACCAAATAAAATATGAGAAAGGAAGGAAGGAAGGAAGGAAGGAAGGAAGGAAGGAAGGAAGGAAGGAAGGAAGGAAGGAAGGAAGGAAGGAAGGAAGGAAGGAAGGAAGGAAGGACTATAAATGCATACATTGCATTATATGTGGGTATGTACTGTTTTTATTCATTTTGCAATAAAAAGAATACATAATATTTTGATTTATGTTACTGTGAATATAAAATAAATGTAGGCTAGTATAAAAAGGGGGGAAATCAGCAGTAGTAAAAACATAGCTGTTCCTTTCATCTTGCTTTATTTACTCTGAAGACAAATCCTAATTCTTTCTGTCAGTAGCAAATACTATCCAATGTGAGCAGTAAGGATTAGATTCTGCTCCAGGAAAACAGTAATTATAATAAGTGCTGCAATCGTGAAAACATTTCAATATTTACTTACAATATTCCCACTGAAGCTGAAGGAAATGTTTTCTGATATGAAGCATCAGGCTACTATATTTTGCCTTGCCAAATATTAAACTACCAGAGAATATTGATTAAATTCCCCCAAATAGCTTAATTTTTTAGTATCTTAAGTATATCCATTAATAATAATTATTAATCAATAGAAAAGCAGCGGTGGTGCAGTGGTTAGAATAAGTGGTGGGATTCAAATAATTAAACCCGGTTCTCTGCCCTAATAACCGGCTGGGTAGGTGTGGCTGGTCATGCGACTGGGTGTGCGTGGCCAACTTGACATCACTCACATTGAGGGGTACTTCATCTCACCTGGCTTCTCGTCACTATGGGGATGCTGCAACAGTCATAAGTGTGAAAAACGGTCAGAAGTCACCTTTTTCAGTGCCATTGTAACTTTGAATGGTCACTGTATGAACTGTTGTCAGTCAAGAATTACCTGTACAAAAAGCTGCTCTAAATACCAACCATTAGATTAGAAATGGAGAAATACACACTGAAGATCAATGACAGTCACAGCCATCATGGAAACATAAGCCATTCTGTCTGAATACCTTCCTTTCCATCAGCAGTACTTGCAACCCAGAGTTACAGATCAGGCAGGGTGCCAGAGCACCTTGAGGTATTAAAATAGTTAAAATGCAACAATAACTATCAGCAGTCACCTCTTGCTCATCAAGTGAAAGCCTTTAGCAGAGAGTTCATTTAAGCTCTCCAGAAAGTGGGTGGGCACACTTGTGCTACAAAAGGCCGAACTAAAGAGACAAATTAACTAAGTATAAAGGGACCCAGATTCAAGTCTCTGCTCTCCCAAGCTTGTGAGGATCACAATAAAATTAGTATATGCCACAGATATCTAAATAAACTTCAAGCCTGGTGCCATGTTACTAAGTCTTAGGATCATGAGATAAAACTAAAATTAATTGGAGGGAGGATCCATACCTCTATTTTTTATTTTTATTTTTTTACTATCAGTGAGCAATCATGTGCCTTGGCCACTCCAAAGCAATGCAAGAGACTCCTGTTCCAAAGGTGCTTTTTCAAGAGGCCAATGGACTTTTTGGAAACCAAAAAAGTCCAGCTGCCTCTTGAAAAGAGCACCTTTGGGACAACTATGACCTGGATGACTGAAGAATCCCCATAGACAAGAGACTCCTGTGCTCAGTGAACTGACAAAGCACCCTTTCCCACCCAGGAGAAGCAACCCTTAGATCCATTTGCATACTTAAAGATACCAGCTGATCTCACTTACCTCACAAGATATCCTAAGGAAATCATCCCGATTTAAGGAAAGATCACATGGCCCCCAAAAGGCAGTAAAAAGAATCAGTGTCAAGCTTCCATCCTGCCTCTTGGAAGTACACCCCAAAAGGACAGTGCCAGGAACCAGTAAAGCAGTGTAAAAAGCTTAAAACAACACTTACCCTTTAAGAAAGCCCCTAACAAAGCAAAGCAAAGAAAAGTACCAGCAAAACAAAAAACAAAAAACAGAGAAGCTCAGGCTACAGAAAGTCTGGGTATACTGTCAAAAACCATTAGCTGTTACAATGTAACAAGGCTTAACTGCAGAGGCAGTTTCTGAAAACACTTAAGCAGGGCAGTAAAGATAAGGATTAGGTTAGAAACAACACACACAGGCACATCAGAATGTCTCCTTCCTGCCTTCCTGACAGGATTAACTATGTAAGATGGGAAAAACAAAAGGTTGTTTCTTCCAATAGCAGGTTTGCCGAACTGCTCAGAAAGTTAGCTAACGGTTCTCCTGAACCGGTGCGAACCAGCTGAATCCTACCGCTGATTAGAATGCAGTACTGCAGGCTACTTCTGCTAACTGCCAACTGCTGCAATTTGGCAGTTCAAATCTCATCAAGCTCAAACTTGACTCAGCCTTCCATCCTTCCAAGGTTGGTAAAATGAGAATCCAGATTGTTGGGGGCAATATGCTAATTCTGTAAACTGCTTAGAGAGGATTGTAAAGCGCTGTGAAGTGGTATATAAGTCTAAGTGCTATTGCTATTCCCATAACAACAAATCAATAAGTATTATATGACAAATAGCAAGCTTTTACAAAACCCACATTTTTGCTTAATAACAACTGATCTTTGATTCATAGCTATCATAATCCCAAATACCTTTCAGTAGTTTATAGAAGTAGCACAAATTGTCAGAATTAATATAGAAAGAGATACATTTCTTAAGAAAATGACTATTCAAAATTACATTTTGAAATTCAAAATTCAAATTGAAATCTGACTCTGCCAAAATGAACATGAAATCATGCATGCTTGAGTAGTGAATCATAGCCCCATTTGACCTGTTGCATAAGTACAATTTCCTCCAACATTTAAGACAACTGCTCAAGTCCTAATAAGCAAATTCTTCAGAGAAGTGTTTTCATTTAATGATGCATTATCATCTTCACATGGTAAATCAGACAGGAATCACAACCGGGTGAACTAATTCTACTTTGTTGTGTCTATATTGACAGAATTTTGAAAAGTGTGAACGTACAATCGTTTCCTCTGTCTACTTTGCAGCCCCCAAAACTAGGGAAGGTCTTTCTTGAGCATCTCATCCCACTCACTAACCAGTTAGTTGCAGGTCACACAGCCTCTTATCTGACTGTTCCGTTGGCATTGTCTCTTGCCCAGTTTTCCAAGATCTTTCTCACATACCATTACACGCATGTACCACTACTGATATGAAGAATTGGTCCTGGTAGGACACAGCTCCCTTTCCCAAACTGGGAAGAGAGAAGAAAGTCAAGAGGAAAGGCAGAACCCATCAGTCTCCAGTCAAAGAAGGTAAAACAAAGGAACTAAGTATCTTGGAAGATGTTTCTTGAAGTCTACAACTGGAGCAGCTTCTAAAGGGTCTGATACAGATGAGGTTTCATTTATATACTAGGAAACGTTATTGCATTATCTGGTTGTAGCTTTTAGTTTGGATTTAGAGGATGATGTTCCTATAGTGGCAAACATAGTTTTGGGCAGGTTAGTTCTCAATGTTATATAGTTGCCAATAGTATTATTGTGATTTCTTTTATTTCAAATATAAAGTGGGCCAAGGTAAATATAATCGAGAATCACTGCCATGAAATACTGATATACTATATATCTATATATCTCTATCTCTATCTCTATCTCTATCTCTATCTCTATCTCTATCTATCTATCTATCTATCTATCTATCTATCTATCTATCTATCTATCTATCTATCATCTATCTATACACACACACATACCAAATCCAGCTTGAGCATCCAATTGAAAAACTGCTTATTTTTCATTGGAAATATTGAAAATTCAATCCAATGGAATTGTCTCTTCAGTATCTCATGACCTATTCATCACAAGATGGTATTTTGCTTTATCAAATAAAAAAGAGCCATTATAATATATTATCTTCCCCCTTTTATAACATTTATAAAAAATGGTGATGTTTAGATCACAATAGTTAAACACTATTTAACCATTTTCTTCCTTTTAATCTCTTTCCAGACACCTCTGCATAAGCTCTTTTGTACCCCAATATTTTATAGGGGTGCTAACTCTATTCTTTCCTCACTCTTTTTCCCTGAAAGCAATATGACACAAATTGTTTTAAACTTCTAGTTCATCTTGCCATATAAAAAGAAATTTAAAAACAATAGGCCAAACAATTTATCCTTTAAATAGTAAGAAAGAAAACAATTGCCATATGCTGGGCTATGACCATAATAAAGGTTTGATTTTATTTGAACCACAACCATAATCTTACTAATTATATTTGTTTGCAAAAGTTTTTTAGATCATGGAAACATGTACATCTGGGAAAAAATATTCCTAAACAATGTTTGTGAAAATATGAGGAAGAACATATAAAATAGAAATGGTTCATTCTAGCCTGGCTTATTCAAACTAAAATCCGCAGGAAAGTTACATGACTGTCAAGGATTTATGTCTAATTGGATCCACATTCAGAAAGAGAAAGGGCTGTTAATTTCTTTGCATTTAGAAAAATAGTGATCAACAATGCTGATTTTCATCTTTACCTGTGCGAAATGAGAGACCAGATTTATTTCAAACGCTCTACCATTTAAATGAAGAAAACAGAAAATTGCAAACAGAGACATCATTTGGGGAATCCAGGCAAAGTTGAAAGATTAACAGATGCAGACACAATCATAGTAGATGATCTTACTTTTAACGAAAAGGGAAGAAAAAAGGAACTTTCAAGCTTTTAAGAAAAAAGTATGGAAAAATTGCCTCTTCCAAAACACTACTTTAGATGTTTTTTTAAAAGTATCCAATTTCAGAAAAAAAATTAACAAATCAATGGCTGATAGGCAGCTAAATATAGAGGCAGAAAGCCTTCTGCACATAAGAGCTACCTTGGTCTAAGATCAGTTACTGCATCCCTGAAATGATTTTGGCCTTGAAGTGCTGTGTTGGTCTTCACAATTACTTTTTGACTCAACAGCTTCTTTTAGTGGAATCCCTGCTGTATCCTCTTCCCTTCTTGCCTTCCCGAATGTTCTGAAAGGCAGCTTTGCAATTCTCCCTGCCCAGGATCTAGTTGTGTTTGTCTATTGTGTCCCTCTCTGCAAAAAGCAAATACAGTAAGGGAGAAGTCAGATTGGAGGCAGAGAGTTGACTGGCTCCATTTTGCATGTTGTCCCATTGGCCAACTGGCTCTGATCAACTAAGTAGAACAATGGACTACAGAGGGCAACAATGAGGCCCTTCAAGCATCAGCAGGAAAAGACTGTGGAGTGTAGTAGGAAGGACAAAGCTCATACTTGTGTTGTAACACACCACAAGAAAGTGAAGCTCTTTCAGAAATCATAATAAAGTGTCAAGTAGATTAAGACAGTAGGATTGGCATCCATGATTATTTCCAGATATTTATCTCAAGAGATTTGTTACAATTATCAAGGGAAATTTTACTATTGTCATCAGATATTATCATATAGTGGTGATATAGGAAGCTGTGGTCCTCATCTTCTGGAACATCCTTCTCTGTGAAAGGGCTCTCTTTCTTGTTCACATTCTCTCTTTGCTCAAAATGGCATTATTTTTTTTATCTACACTTATTAGTAGATGCCTTTTATCAATAGTTGATTTACTATAAGGGCGTTAACTGTGGGTTATAATTGTATATATTACAGAGAGCTTTCTGTAGAGATATGTGTTCTACCAAGGATGCTAGTAGTATTCCTATTATATTAGTTTCATTATATAGGACAACCATGTGTCCATCAGACTTTTGTAGTTAGATAAACAAAACCTAGCTTTGCAATTCAGTGCTATTTCTTTATTTTGCTTTTTTTTGCAATTATTTGTAACTCAACTCTAAATATTTTGTATGTTATTCTGCAGAAAGAATATAGTACCTACATCTTGACAGTACTGTAAGCAAAAATTAGTAGAAGTGGAAATCAGGGATGAAGATGTAAAGACTGTACTTGAAACAAAAAGTGAAGCTGTTTGTTCATTATGCATGAAATGCTGATTAAATATGAGGCAAACTATGATTTCTCCCAACAAAAATAATTTACAAGCACACACATGTGGTATTATTTGAATTATAAAAGATGCTGCCAAACATCTTTTCACAACTTTCAGAAAAGTCAATCCACCTTTAAACGCTTAAATTGCAGTTCATATTGCATATTTGATTTTCATATTTTGAAAGGAACAGCTTAGCTTTGCATTCAAGAGCATTTCACATTCTCTGCCAGGTATTTCCTGTGCACATCCCAACTGAATCCCCTGGTTCTTGTAACTAATGTCTGGTGAAGAAAATCCTGTCATAATTATAGTTCTTAGCTTCATATGCAGCCATTTTCTTTCTTTCTTTTAAAAAATGCTTTAGCTGCATTGACAATCACATTTTACACTGATTCTTTCCAGATGAAATGATACTTTTTCATATAATGTAATAAAATGTAAAGTCAGCTGTTTTGAAGACATAAAAATGATTTATGAGACATGTACTATGTTTAGTGATGCTTTTTTTGAAGTTTTCTTTTATAGAGGAAGCTAATTATGAACAGCAATCAGAAGTACAATTTATGGGAACATGCAAATACATTGTTTATTTTGAAAAACAATATCACTATCACAGTTGACACAGATTCTAGCCTATAGTGTTTTGTTTGAATGAAGTGTGGAAAAACATACCTATTTTACTAGATTGTATATATGTCCATTTCTGCCAAACATTTAGCCAGTGACTTCATTTTAGGTGTCAGCATTATCAATTCCTTGAAATGCAAATGCACGACTCTGAGAATTATACTTTTAGCTGCAAAGTACAAAATTTAGAATGTTTTGGCTTCAGTTCAAAATCTTCTGTTCATCCATAACCCCAAGAGACAGAAACATATTTTCCCTTTCAATGAAAATGCTGCAAAGTCTGCAAAAATTGCACTTCCCAAGGTTTATAGAAAAATACATCTACAGTAGTAATAGAACTACCATTCTGTTCAGACGGATTTTTTCAGCTGATTGTGATTATTTATTTATTTATCCATCCATCCATTTAATATGCCTGAAATTCCTAAAAGCTGAACCATTTTCTCTTTACTTTCCACTCAAATTTTGTGTGAACTAACTTGGTAAAGTACTGATAGAAGAACATATTTGCTGCTCAGGAATGAACTGTGGGGTCTTTGATGCTCTCTGAACTTGGTTGTTTTCTTGCAGATGTTTTTTCATTACCAAACTAGGTAACTTCATCAATGCTAGTGACTTGATAAAGTGGCAAAGGATTAATCAATATTTAACTTTTTCGCTTACTTGGTAAGGCATAGCAGCCTATGAATCTAACTCCATCAATCACAAATGATTATGTTGGTTGATAGCTCCATTAATATCATTAGAATACATTACCATTAGATAGTACCATTACAACAATTTCTATTTTATTCACATTTTAATAGTAATTTTATTAAAAATTACAATTATAACAATAAAAATAATGTAAACAAATAAGAAAAGAATAAAACAGAAGGTACAGAAAAAAATAGAAAAATAGAAAAGAATATATATGATTTTCCCCTTCATCACAATAAGTATATTCTTATAACTCATCTCTCATCTATAAACAAATTCTTAAAACCTCCTAATTTCTCTAATCCTGATCGGCAAATGCTTATTATAGGTTACCAGAGACAACAATATATCTGTTTTAATAGATTAAATAAACCAACTTTATATTCTGTCAGCCTTAAAATCAAATATTGTCTAGCTTTTTGAGTTTCTTGTGGGGGTGGGCTGGTTGAATTTTTCACTGTAATTTTTGTTGTGGATGCTGAGAGAATTAAACAGTGCCCTTTTCTTCCCTGTGCCCCATTTGTCCTCCTTTCCAATTAACCCTATCCGCCTATGCCTGGTCAGATATCTGGTACACCTAGAGTAGCAATAGGAAAAGCAATAGCAATAGCATTTAGGCTTATATACTTCCTCATAGTGCTTTACCTTTTGGGCAGTTTACAATGTACAAGCATTATTTGCATATTGCCCCCAACCATCTGAGTCATTCGTCTCTACAGATTTTCAGTCATCCAGGTCACGGTTGTCCCAAGGTGCTTTTTCAGGAGGCAACTGGACTTTCTTGTTTTTTCTTTTGAAGACGTTTTGCTTCTCATCCAATAATCTGAGTTATTATTGTACCAACATCCGAAGGATGGAAGGCTGAGTCAACCCTGAGCTGGACAGGATCAAACTCCAGTTTGTGCGCAGAGTTTGCCTGCTGTACTGCATTCTGAGCACTGAGCCACCAGGCCTCCTTAGGTTAGCTCTTTCCCTTCCACTGAGAAGCCAAAATATCCCAATTATGTTTAATTTTCCTTTGAATACTGTTGTTGAAATATTGTTTAATATTTGTTCTTGGTTGAGGTATAATATTTTTTTTTAAACCCTAACAAATAACTAAATATTTATGTCAAAATAATTCTATTGCTCCTGGCCCTTGCTCTTTTGGGGAATTGTGCTCTGTCCCATTAGGCCTTTTTAGTTTCAGATAGTTAATAATAAAGTGTTTCTTGGCATGGCAGGGTTGGAAGGCAGTGCGACAGCTTTGGCGGAAAGGTATCTTTTAATCAGTAACAACAGGAGCAGTATCAATACTAATACTGCATGAAATGAAAACACTACATTTGCCAATTCCTTGGGAAAATATTACATCATGCTGCATTCTTCTCAGGACTATAGCCAAGTCCTGTCTTCCTTTTTTTCTGCCAGGACCAGCCAAATTTAGCATCAAAGATCTGAAAAGGGGCAGGTAAGTAGGGGTTTGCTTGCTCCTCTGTAACAGAAGGTTCTAAAAGTGATTGCGGCTTTCAAGGAGAGAAACTCATTCTGATTTAAACCAGCCTTTCTCAGCTCAGTGAGCTTCTTAGACTACAATTACCAACTTCATCAGCAAAAAGGGAGTCACAACATTGTAAAACGCCAGCTTAGATGATTGATCTACAGCAAGGGTGTCAAACTCATGTGGTCACGGTGGCGTCATGTGACATATTGGGTTCCCCCCCCTTGGCTAAACCAGGCATGGGTGTGGCCAGCGTGTGATGCCTCCGGCCCGCGGGCTGGGAGTTTGACAGCCCTGATCTACAGTGACCTTTAAAGGAAAAAATTGTGTTTAAGTTTGTTATCCCTACACTTTTTGCCTGTTTCTGCTAGTTTTTAAAAAGCCCTTCTTCAGTTTTGTAAGTTGAGAGCCTCTGTTAGAAAATTGAGAAATACATGCTTTTATATTAAAATAAATAAATACAAGTCCATCTTCCGACTGCTGCAATTTAAATCACGAAAGAAACATCTGGGAGAATAGGTAACTTTAAAAACCAAGAAAATACCAAACTAATACTGGGAGGGCAATGTGTGTACATTGTAACCCAAGAGTTTATTCACAGCAGGCAAGAGGTACCTAGGAAAAATAATAATGGTGAGGTATATGTGGACTGAGATGGGGAAACAAATTAGTAACATATGTACACAACCTCCCGGACATATCACTGTTTAATTTAGCCAAAGAAAACAAATAAAAGCACTTTGTGTACGAAAGCTGGAAGTTTCTTCCCATTCACCCAATATCTGCAGGTAGGATCTTACATGTAACATGTGAATCTAGACCTAAGTGCAACCAGTAGATGATAAAAACAGATTTCACTGTCACTTGGCTTCCATCTAGTGGTCATCCAGATTGCTGAAATCCAGATACCCCTGGCCTTTACAGCTGTTTTAATCACAGCTCCTGTGAATCTTCCTGGAGTGATGCACAATATAGTCATCATCATACTGCCCAATGGCATCTCTGGCTACTGCTTGTTGAAAACAAATACCAACTGTGATGACCCGGGGCTTGGCGCAAAAGCAACAAAGTCACAAAAGTAGGTATAGTCCCTTTAGTACCTCCAACTTGGCCCCCAATGTCCAGTTATCATTGGCTGG